>NC_060160.1:29911254-29911728 GCF_021292245.1 Micropterus dolomieu | reverse complement strand
CAGGCTGGAGGCTGGCGGCGCTAGCAGGTTGGGGATCAGGGCCAGGCTGGGGGCTAACTGGCTGGGGATCTGGACCAAACTGGGGGCTAGTGGCGCTAGCAGGTTGGGGATCAGGGCCAGGCTGGGGGCTAACTGGCTGGGGATCTGGACCAAACTGGGGGCTAGCGGGGTAAATGAGAAAAAACAAGAAACATGGAAGCCTGAACACGGAAGTGGCACCAGGTATGGAGCAACGACGATCAAGTGAGGATGGTGTGGAGAACCGGGGTTGAAATACAGGCAGTCATGAGGTGATTACTGGCAGGTATGGCAGGCTGACGAGGTGGCTGATGAGATGCAGGTAGTTGGCTGGGCTCAGGAGCAGGGGGAGAGAGAGCACACAGGGGAGAAAACACAGGGAGGCAGGCAGAGAACAGAAAACCAAGGAAAAAAGCAGAAAAACTGATAAAAAGGAGAAAAAAAACAGGTCACTCA
>NC_060160.1:29909017-29911234 GCF_021292245.1 Micropterus dolomieu | reverse complement strand
AACGAAACCTGCAATAGAACAGAGAGGGGGGCTTGGGGAGGAGAAAAACAACAACAACAAACAAACACAAACAAAAACAAACAATAAAAATAATAATAATAGTAAAAGACAACCAGCCGAACAGCAGCAATAAACAGCTGACATAGTAAGACAACTAAGAGAAAAATGAAAACAAGAAACAGTCACACACACTAAATAAGCAACACAGCACAGCCACGAGAGCTGGAATAATAATTAATTTAAATAAGTAACTGAAAGAAAAGCATCAGGAATAATTCTACCAGGGACAACCTAAATTTGTGTGTGTCTGTGTGCGTGTGGGTGAATGTGTCTGTATGTGTGTGTGTGTGTACATGTGTGTGCGCATAAGCCTGTTAAAGAATGTAGTTGTTAGTGAGAGTGGGGCGCCACGACTGTAACAGGCAGGCAAGAATCCCAGTAGCCAATAGGGGTGGGAGAAAGAAAAAGAATAAATCAATCAAAAAAAAAACCAAAGACTCCCAGATGCACCGCGATGCAAACGCAGAAGACCCTGACCCAAATGCCAGTTGACAACGTAATGCCGACGGAACGCAAAAAGAGTAACCCTGGAGCAGCGCCTGGACCGACCGCGGCGCTCACACAACATAGACCAGTGCTCTCCCCCCACCCAGCACCCCACCGCCGCGCAGCGAACAACCAAAATGCCCAAATGCCACGCAATCATCAACACCAATGCACAAGTGACGAGCCCAACGCGCACACTGCGCGAGCACGGCGACACCCAATGCCCAGCAGCCCCCCGCGAATCCCGCGTGCGAGGTCGGGCAAACGAGAGAGAGCAAACGGAACAACACGACAGCGAAAGCCAGCGGAGAGAAACACCAGCAGCAAGTCCCAGCCCGGCAGCAAATGCGCCGCACAGGTCACCGTGCACCCGCCAATAACAGTCCGCTGTCCCCCCAACCGCCGGAAAAAACTAAGGCCGCCGGCGCCAGCCGACATCCCCCATGCCCAGCGCGCCCCCCGGCCGCCGTGCAACACCAGCCAAACCAGCAACAAGGCAAAATCAACTAGCTCAGCTGCATGCCACCAACAACCCATCCACCCGTCAAGGGCCGAGAACTCCAGGCACAAACCCAGAACAAACCGGAGCACAGCCCTGCCCCGCACCCACACTGCACATCCCGAAAACTAACTATATACCTCAGTATCCAGAGGGGTCCAACAACTGGCCGACAGAGAAATGGGGAAGCACGGATCCGAGGCCAACGAAGCAAAACAGGGACGCAAACAGGTCCCTCCAAGCAACGAGGAAATGCCTCCCCCGGACTCCAATGCACAAACTAAATGCCCAGCAGCCATCCAGAGACCCTGCCCAGGGAAAAAGCATAATGCATCAAGATGCATCGACAATCGCCCCACAATCCCACCGCATCCCACCAAACCGCAATCGGATCAACCCGCGCAGAGACCCCCAGCCCCAGAAGCCAGGACATCCTGCGACCCCCCAAAGCACAAAGGACCCCAGACCGCATGTCCCGGGGGAAGCTGTACCCCGCCCCAAGGAAGAACAGCAGAAAGCCGTGCCGGGAAGCTCCCTGCCGCCAGGGAGCGATAACGCGGGAGAACCAGGCCAACGGTCCCCCAGCCCAGCCAGAGGCATCCCTCCCTACAGTGCAGGCAGTGACAGCAGCCCCTGAGGCCGGTCTCATCCCCGGACAGGGGCCCAGTCCCCCCCAGTCAAGCACCCCCAAGGAGGAGCAACAAAACCTACCCCGACACCGGCCATGCGCCCCAGAGACTCCCGAATGCCCCCAACGTGAGAGAGCTGGCAGGGGGAAGCAGCGGGAGCCTCACCTCTGCCGAAGAGGGCCCAGACGAGGAGAGGAGACAACGGGCCCCCAGGCCCAGGGACACACCACCCGCCCAGAAATGAGCAAAGGCCACAAGCCCGAGTCCCCAGAACCCTAGGTCAAGGGCGGGCCCCCACGCCAGGGGAGCCCCGACCCCCCCCAGCCCACCCCAGATCAGGCAAGGCCGTCACCAATCCCACAGCACCCCCGACGCCCGGGGCTCCGGGGTAGGACACGAGGCCAATGAGAATCTCCCCCACTCCTTCAACCCCTCTGCCTGCCTCTGTAAATGTATTGTTTTGTGTTGGATGCATGTCATGGATTGTGAAGTGTTGTATGGTGGAGTAAAGATAAGGTGTGTGGTAACTAAGGTGCAACTAAA
>NC_060160.1:29907313-29908997 GCF_021292245.1 Micropterus dolomieu | reverse complement strand
CTTTAACAAGAGCGTATTAATATACTCCTTTGTCTGTTTTATTATTTATTTAATTATGTATTGATTTGTCACCGGGCCGGACAGGGGGGCAGACACGGAGATGGGGGGGCACAAACAGACAGCACAGAGAAAGGACAACACCTGTAAGAGAAGGGGGAAAGGGGGATGGAGGGTGGGGACAACAGGGAAAAGCTGTGGGAAACACCAATTGCAGAAAGCAACGAAACCTGCAATAGAACAGAGAGGGGGGCTTGGGGAGGTGAAAAACACAACAAACAAACACAAACAAACAATAAAAATAATAATAGTAAAAGACAACCAGCCGAACAGCAGCAATAAACAGCTGACATAGTAAGACAACTAAGAGAAAAATGAAAAAAAGAAACAGTCACACACACTAAATAAGCAACACAGCACAGCCACGAGAGCTGGAATAATAATTAATTTAAATAAGTAACTGAAAGAAAAGCATCAGGAATAATTCTACCAGGGACAACCTAAGTTTGTTTGTGTCTGTGTGTGTCTGTGTGCGTGTGGGTGAATGTGTCTGTATGTGTGTGTATGTACATGTGTGTGCGCATAAGCCTGTTAAAGAATGTAGTTGTTAGTGAGAGTGGGGCGCCACGACTGTAACAGGCAGGCAAGAACCCCAGTAGCCAATAGGGGTGGGAGAAAGAAAAAGAATAAATCAATAAAAAAAAAACAAAGACTCCCAGATGCACCGCGATGCAAACGCAGAAGACCCCGACCCAAATGCCAGTTGACAACGTAATGCCGACGGAACGCAAAAAGCGTAACCCGCGGAAGAGCAGCGCCCGGACCGACCGCGGTGCGCACACAACATAGACCAGTGCCCCCCCCCCCACCCAGCACCCCACCGCCGCGCAGCGAACAACCAAAATGCCCAAATGCCACGCAATCATCAACACCAATGCACAAGTGACGAGCCCAACGCGCACACTGCGCGAGCACGGCGACACCCAATACCCAGCATCCCCCCGCGAATCACGCGTGCGAGGTCGGGCAAACGAGAGAGAGCAAACGGAACAACACGACAGCGAAAGCCAGCGGAGAGAAACACCAGCAGCAAGTCCCAGCCCGGCAGCAAACGCGCCGCACAGGTCACTTTGCACCCGCCAATAAAAGTCCGCCGTCCCCCCAACCGCCGGAAAAAACTAAGGCCGCTGGCGCCAGCCGACATCCCCCATACCCAGCACGCCCCCCGGCCGCTGTGCAACACCAGCCAAACCAGCAACGAGGCAAAATCAACTAGCTCAGCTGCATGCCACCAACAACCCACCCACCTGTCAAGGGCCGAGAACTCCAGGCACAAACCCAGAACAAACTGGAGAACAGCCCTGCCCCGCACCCACACTGCACATCCCGAAAACTAACTATATACCTCAGTATCCAGAGGGGTCCAACAACTGGCCGACAGAGAAATGGGGAAGCACGGATCCGAGGCCAACGAAGCAAAACAGGGACGCAAACAGGTCCCTCCAAGCCAACGAGGAAATGCCTCCCCCGGACTCCAATGCATAAACTAAACGCCCAGCAGCCATCCAGAGACCCTGCCCAGGGAAAAAGCATAATGCATCAAGATGCATCGACAATCTCCCCACAATCCCACCGCAGCCCACCAAACCGCAATCGGATCAACCCACGCAGAGACCCCCACCCCCAG
>NC_060160.1:29887175-29907293 GCF_021292245.1 Micropterus dolomieu | reverse complement strand
GGCCGCTGTGCAACACCAGCCAAACCAGCAACGAGGCAAAATCAACTAGCTCAGCTGCATGCCACCAACAACCCACCCACCCGTCAAGGGCCGAGAACTCCAGGCACAAACCCAGAACAAACCGGAGCACAGCCCTGCCCCGCACCCACACTGCACATCCCGAAAACTAACTATATACCTCAGCATTATACCAATGCATAAACTAAACGCCCAGCAGCCATCCAGAGACCCTGCCCAGGGAAAAAGCATAATGCATCAAGATGCATCGACAATCTCCCCACAATCCCACCGCAGCCCACCAAACCGCAATTGGATCAACCCACGCAGAGACCCCCACCCCCAGAAGCCAGGACACCCTGCGACCCCCCAAAGCGCAAACGACCCCAGACCGATAGAACAGATTTTGAATAGCTGCTGCCAGTTTGAAAGGAGCTACACAGATAAACTTGCTTCGACTCTCTCAAAAGGTCATCTCTCTGCCAAAAGTGAAAGTCCTTGCGGATAGCTTGAGGGACAGACCCTTGTCATTACAAAGGAACTCTCTCACCATGGGGAAAATGGCTAACTGTATGATGTAAACCCTCACGTCACAAACTTTTTTCATCAGGAAAAAACTAAGCTTTTCCAGCTCCGTCTTCTGGTGGGAGATATTATGTCTTTCTTCACACAATGAGCAAACTTCCTTTAATCTTGCAGGATACACTCTGAGCCAGCACGTGCATGCATGTTGAGTCTGGAAGTGAAAACTTTGTTACCTTGAAAGCAGAGAGTCAGTAAGCTGTTCTCTCTGGAGCAAATCGCTCCTGCTGTTCTGCTGTTCAACACACAGTCCAGTAACACTCTGCTTCTGTTTTCTGACACACGCTTCAGCTTTATTTCTGCTTCCTGTCTGTCATTTGTTTCTCGTCCACCAGCTGTAGCTGGAACGATCCTCCAGCCCCCCTTCCTTCTCCATCTATCTTCTATCTCAGAATGGTAGCTGCTCCCAGAGGAGATGTCAGTGCAAAGAGAAATCATGTCCGTGATCACAAAACTTCAGTGCTCTGACAGGCTAAAGCCCAGAGCACAAGCAGCGTGTGTGTATGTGAGAGAGAGATGAAAAGAATTGAAGTAAGGGCAAAATTATTTGTTTGTGTGCACAAGTGAATGTGTTCATATGTAGTATTTAAAAATTTCCCCAAAGACTAACATCTGAAAGCAGGACAATAAATCTCTGGCTCCTTGTTAAGACAATATTTTGGACTTTGACTCAGGCGCACATTGGTCTGTGGAATGTGAATGTGATAGCTTGTAATTCCTCACATCTGCTTTCCTCATAAGCATCCACATCTTTATATGGTCAAAGTATTCTGTGGCTCCTGCTATTTGGTAACAATGTCTAGAAATGGCCTGAGATCATCTAATCACGTCCATATCTACATGTTGACATCCGTGGTGTAGTCTTTTCACAGAGGTAGCAGTGAAGCGTGCCGCGCACACTCTGCCTCTTGTGAAAACCCGTGTCCTTGTGATGTTTAAGTAACTACAAGTTAACATTAACATGCATAATGCTGCTGGAGCCCACTCAACGTACACATTGTTTCCCCTCTCTATGAGAATCATGCTACTTCTGTCTGAGCAGACTGAAGGGGCCAAGTTATGCTTGGCTCGCTCGCTGAACTCTGTTGTCATGGCGACAGAGACGTCGTGGCAGTTGGAGTGCATCTCCTTCGAAAATAGGACCAGCACAGAGCATTATGCATCTACTCGTGCTGCCTCTTTACTATTAATGGACATAAATATTTATATGGTTTGGAAGATATTTTCACGGTGGAGGAGAGCCGGTGGCCTTTGGTGTGCAGAGACATGAGCTGATGAAGTGGTCTGTGTCAGACGTTTGTGACTGTGTGCTTATGTGGATGCACAAGTGCATCTCTCAGCACGCTTTTCATCTCACGTGGTTATAAATAATAATAATGTAGGATTTTAATTTAACACAGAAACAGGGTTTTTATTGTGTTTTACAACTCCTGCTCATCTGCAGCGATCCTCTAAATTTGAATCATTAATCACTTCAAAACCAGCAGGAAAGTGTAGTATTGCTCTCATTGTGACAGGGATTTTACATGGTCTGGTTACACTCTAGCCACCTCGCAAAATGCCTCAACCAGACAATGTGGAGATGGAGAGCGAGAGAGCGGTTACATTAAAGAAATACAGTCCAAACCTAACTGTGTTTGCTTGTTCTTTTGCTTTTCTTAGCTTTTCATAAATGGCACTCTCTGACTACAAGGTCACCCTGTCACTTCACCATGATGTTTGAGATCTATGTTTTATGGCTTTGCACCCTTGTCTTCCATTTCTCTCTCCAGCTTTGTTCTCTAACACAACCTCCTTTTATCTCTCCTCTTTCTCTTAAGATTCTCCTGAATCTGTAACATTATTTCTGGTAAAAGTGTAGGATAGAGGCTCCTCCCGGAGGGCTTCGCACAATGAGCTCAGCTTTGTGGCAGATTAAATCATAAGTAGAGCCGGTGGAATCTAGAGGGAAAGCAGAAATTTCTTTTTTTATATTTCATTTGCATGCCTTCCTTGTCCTTCCTTCAGGCCTTTTGGTTAACGTGACCCACCTCCCATGGCTGTCTCACAATCTATCCTCTCCATGATGACTAATTTAAATGGCTTTGATAATCCTCTAGTAGTATGAATTAAATAGCCATTAGAAGATGGTTCATACGGAATGAGGTGAATGGAGGATTTGGAATGAGTCTCTTCTCCATTTAACATCTCACTCTGTATTGAAGTGAGGTTTTTTTTTACTTCTTTAAAGCATTAGTTAAAAACAAAATGAGCTCTGCCAAAAGGCTCAAATATTGTTGCCCTATCAATTAAAGCTAAACTCGTGTTTAGTTTTTATTTATTCTTTGAAGACAGACCAGAGATGGGGACTCGAGTTTGAGACTCGGACTCAAGTTGCACACACAGTGACTTCAGACTCAACTTAAGACTCGTCCTCAAAAGATTTCAGACTTGAATCGGACTTGAGGTGCGGGACTCGTGAACAATGTTTATTTTTGGGAAAAGTCTGATGAGCTTGCTTTTAATCCGGTAACGTAATCATTTATGTCCCACTGGCTGCCATCACGTTAATTATTATCGTTGGCTGCAAACAGGTTGCAGGTTTCAAAACTCTGGAGGGCATTTTAGTGAAGACGGGCCAAGGACTTTAGAAACTTTGACGCAGCCGCTCATGCTCGGCTCTATGATTGGGTCTTAGAAGTCATGAAAAGCAGAAACACGATGCTACTGACCGGGTTTTTGACATGGTATTTTTATTAAAATATTATGTACCGTGCAAATAACATTTATCTGCCTACACTTGTATTGTGCATGTCGCCGTATTTTCTTTGCAACGACTCCCAGTCTGTTTTCTGCCGCCACACTCCTGTGTTACATTCAGTAACAGTCCCAGCTCGTTATTGGTGCATGCAAAAAAAACCTGCTTCGTCTGTATTTATTTTTTCTTTCGCTTCTGTAACCAGGACGAGACTATCTGCTTCATGTTTACACCGGCACGCGCATGCCCAGTGTACCTGAACGGCCAATAGATGTGCGTTTTCAGTCATTTTAATGTAGAGGGAGATCAACTCCAAAACACAGCTAAAACGCGGGTGTGGACCAAGATCACATTCGTTTTAATTCTCCGTTCGTGAACTAAAACGGAGTAGTGTGGATGGGCCTTATAAGCACCCTGGATGGAACACAGCAGGTGATACAACACTATTATAAAGACTTGAGACTTGACTTGGACTCTAGCTCAGAGGCTTGTGAGAATCTCTGAGACAGTATAAAGATCACTATTCTGAATAATCACTGACATTGGGTGCTGAGTTAATAAGTCTTTTCCAACACAACAACACAATAATGTCCTTATTTTCAGACAGTCATAGCCTTAGGTAAAGTATGACTGGAGTCCAACTTTATAGAAAAGCTTCCATTGTATTTCACAGTTGGGCTGTCATACCCACCCCCATTAAGCAGACTAAAGTATGTGTAAAATATACATTTGGTCTGCTTTGTTTACATCTTTAGGATTGGATCAAGTGGGATTTTCATTATATTTCAGCCTCCTCTTTCCCTTAAAACTGGATATAAATATAAGACTGGTCTCGTGTCATTTCACGCTTCCTCCAACACAAGACTGCTCTGAGAGCACTAATTAATTTTTTTTTTTGATACAAATGTTCAGCTTACAGTGAAATTATTTCATGAATAACTGTTAATACCTTTGTGGCAACCCGCAGATAAATCTACCCACATCCTGTCCACAATAATTACATTCAATTATCATTCCCACTCTTCTTGCACATGGAAAGCATCTTCTGCTATGTGAGCTACTAACATTTTATGAAAATGAAAAATATAATGTTTACCTAGGTGTTTGAATACTTAAAGGAATACTAAATGTTCGGTAGTGGCCTATTTTATTTACTAGAGCTTCATATTTGTACAGAAATGAAGGTGATACCAATCTTCCTATCCCACTCTGGCCAAGTAAGAGAATGAGCTCTTTCCAAAAATGTCACACTATCCTACTATTTAATGACAAGCTGTTATTTACTTTTACAATGGTGCCTTATCTAGACACCAGCGGTTAGGTCAAGGCACTAGAAGACAATTGTAATGGAATGCATACTGGTTTTGGAGCTTAGAGACAGAAAGCTGGTTGATTATGACTAGGTCTTTATCTGACTGCCCCCTAAAACCACTATCCCACATACTGTAGAAGGGAGGTAGTCATATCCCATTTTAATCTTAGTGTTTCCTTTTCTACAGTTTAAACCTCTGATGATGTAAATGATAGAAGTCATAACTAAAGACACACTATAGTCACAATACCTTTTTTTGCTCCTGAGTTTGACTCCTGGGTGGTATCCTTTAACCACTGCAGTTGTTCCAGTCTACTATTAGTGTACAGTTTGTCACATCCCTGCCAGGAGAAAAGTAAATGCTTTCATTATTAAGATTCAAAGTGTTCATTGTCAGATGTTCAAGTTTCCCTGTACACTGAATTCTTACTTTGCTGTCCACATCAAATGTCTTCAATAAAAACAAAATAAAACGTGTAGAAATAAAAATAGAATAAACAGAAATATAAAATAAGCTTCAAATATAAAAAATGTAAATATGAGATGTAAAAAAAAACAACAACAAATACATCGTTGTGCAGGTAGATGATTATATACCTGATGCAGAGTGCAAATATACAATAATAAATGTGCCATTGCAATAAAAAATGTTCCATTGCAGTAGTGCTGCCATACCACAAGGTGATGCAGCTGCTCAGAATGCTCTCAACAATGCACCTGTAGACGTTGCTGAGGATCTTAGGTGACATACCGACCTTCCTCAGTCTCTTCAGGAAGTACAGCCGCTGTTGAGCCTTCTTGACCACCTGTGTGGTGTTCAGTGTCCAAGTGAGGTCCACACTGATGTGGACGCCCAAATATTTAAGGCTGCACACCCTCTCTACCTCAAGGTCCTGGATGAACAGTAGCTGATGAGGTCTCCTCTCCTTCCTCATGTGCACTGTATCTCCTTCTTTTTGTCAGTACTAAGGGTGAGGTTGTAGTCCTCCCACCATGCCACCAGGCTGGCAACCTCGCTCCTTCAGGCCACTTTGTCCTTGCCAGTGATATGTCCTATCCGCAAACTTCAGTATGATGTTGTCCTTGTGGGAGGCAGCACAGTTATGAGTGAACAGGGTGTAGAGGATGGGGCTGAGGACGCATCCCTGTGGAGTGCCAATGTTTGATATACTGGCGGCTGAGGTTCTGTTGCCGATCCTGACTGACTGGGGCCTGCGAGTCATTAAGCAAGGTCCTCCTTCTGTATCATTAGGAGTAATTAACAATGCACTTTCCTTTAGGATTAACAGAAAGCAGCTGAGTTGGAAGCTCATGACACTGGCTGAGTGGTCATATTTATATGCCATATTTCATATGGCATATTTCCTGTAAAGCTCAAACAAGAAAAAAAAATGATGGAGGGGGCTTGCGTTTTTATGAGCCGTTTTCCCAGAATCCACATCTTGCGTGAAAGTTTCATGTATCTGTCACTTTCTGAGTGGTATCGAGTCAGAGCAAATTGAACATACATCCTGAGGGAATATAAATATCACATCAAAGAATCAGATCCTTTTTCTTAAGAGTGTGCACACTGCTGACAAAGGCCTCAGTTCTCCCCTGATGCACTTGGGCTCTTGGATTTATGATTTAAAAATTAGCTTTTATTTGAAACTCGGCAGTCAGGTGTTTCCCCTGGCTGAAACCGTCTACAGAGTTTTGACACGTAGAAGAGAACGAGAGCCAACCTGCGCTGTTTTGCTTTTCCCATTTGCTTTCACCCCTCATTGTTTCACCTTTTCATCACGTCCACCTTCTCATATGGTATGTGACATGTTTGCGATTTATTCTTTGATGCTGCGACGTCTTGAAGCAGGACTTTGATATGGCAATATTTCATAGCTGATACTTTGAGCTCGTCGGCTGAGCTTTGAATCACCACTGACGATGATCTAAGGTTAAATGTTCAATCAGATGCTCCACCTTCACCTTTTCTTGTCCTTGTATAGAAATGTCAGTTTCTCATGATAGATCATTCCAATCAATCATCTGGATTATCTTTTGACGCCAATCACATCTTCACGTAATGAGACTGAGATCCATCGGTAAATTCAAAATTTCTTTGACAGACATGTTGTCGACATGACTTTTCCGGTCAAAGTAGGTAGCCAAGCAGTAAGTATCTTCATTTTGCTTGAATTCATTTCAATAAGCTTAAAATTATTATTTATCATACATCATACTCTTTTTTTTATGTATTAGTTATTGGTCATAAAGAATGGCATGCATTTAGCAATGCAGCAGTTGGGTGACAGCAACCAATTAAATTTACTTTAGGTCCTGGTTACAAACATTAAAACATATGAGGTTATGGCCTATTGGCTGCAGCAGAAATAAGTTGAAAACACAACACAGATATATCATCACCTTTTAAGTTGATTTAGTAAACTTGTGAGCAAACATTTTCCTATTTACACATCCAGCAGTTACAGCGAAACATTAGTGTTTACTTAGAGTCATGTTTGTGTCTACATAATGAAATATCCCTCCTGAAGTAAATATCTGGCTCTTTAGCTGCTAAATACTCCACTATGTTCCCCAGCTAGTAGCTAACTGTGTCCGTCTGCTGTTTGGTGCTGGGCGGGCAGTGCTTGAAGTGTAAAAAATAAGTGCCAGTACTGCCTTTATTCACATGTTGACGTGTGTATGGCTAAATCTACATCACTGCAGATGCACTATCCACAACCTGGATGAGTAACTGGTATAAATTAGTACATTAGTACAATATTATTACATTAAATAAAAGTTATAATGTTAATATAATAGTAGGGGAGAGCGGAGTGAGTTGAGCCAGTTTTTACTTGTGTTTATCTTTAATCCTGTTTATCATCATGTCCCTTGCCACTTGATGAATGGACTTCCTATTTTGTACCTCTCCCACTGCTCTGTCCAAACCCACAATAAGAGTTGAAGCCTGTCTGTGTTCTATTTATAGAAGCATGACATGATGGTTTCTGGTCTAAAATGCATAATGTCACATCATTTCGGTGATGCATAAGAATGCAATGTAAAATTACAGTAAAATATCTGGCTCAACTTCCCCAGGTCTTTTGGCTCAAATTACCCCATCCTGCCATTTTAGCAAATTTGTGTCATCCAGCAGTTTAAGGGTAATGTCATGCTAACAGTATAGCCTCGTACTGTAACTTCCTAAAGCACTAACACATGCATAAAAAAATCAAGCCTGTCTGTAACTGTTCAGAATCAGGACTCCTTGTACATAAAAAAAATCACTTTGAACGGCAAAAAACAGTTTTTTGATCTTAAATGTGCTTATCACTTATTCCATGGGCCTTGACCACAGGGTGAGTAAAACGGATAACTCTTCAAAAATGTGTGGTCACATGACCAATTTTGTCTATGGTTGCCGAGAAACAAGGGTTGGCTCAACTTCCCCACAGGCTCAAATCACCCCGCTCTCCCCTATAATGTTATTGTAATATTAAAATATTATTTAGAGGTTACACCTTATTTGGATAGTTTGGCTACATACTATAATTTCAATAGATTATTAGTTGAGATTCAACAATTCAGCTGATAACATAAATAACCACTGCATGGTGAGTAACAGCCCATTTCAGTCGCTGTGGGCAGGTAGTGCACCGTGGGTTTTTAGAGCTTTTTGCTGAATACAGCTGCCTGCTTTGGTGAAAACCTCCACTATAAGAGCAGTGAGAGTGAACCAAACAGTAACGTTTTGGGCCGTAAATCCAAACAATGAAAATATGCTGCGTAACTCTGTAGAACTGAGGGGTGCAGTCAGGTGTGAATTATCTGTGGATTTGCCACTGACATTAACAGTGTCAGTTAATCCACTTTTAATGTAAAATGGCAATCACAGCAGCTTCCAACAAACAATAAAACAATTAAAACATATCAAACAGTAGAAAAAATGTGCACAGTCTGTTGTTGGTCTGTTTCCAGCTATTAGTTTATATTTGAAAGCCTGGCTTCTTTTTTATTCTGCATCAACCCATCCAGCTAGTTCAAGAATGCAGAATAACACTGAAAGCTACTTTTGAATGCAATGTTTTTCAGGAGATGAAAGCCTTTGCTGCTGACCTTGTGTGACCATTAGGG
The DNA here is from genome assembly GCF_021292245.1 of Micropterus dolomieu. Classification (NCBI taxonomy): domain Eukaryota; kingdom Metazoa; phylum Chordata; class Actinopteri; order Centrarchiformes; family Centrarchidae; genus Micropterus; species Micropterus dolomieu. Next base: position 29,898,549 of record NC_060160.1, on the reverse strand, counting down.
GCTGGTGCTGGAGCGTATTTACACTAAATTCTGAATGGGAGGGGGGATCAATATAGAAATACAGTGTTTATATTGCTTTCTCTTCCAAGACCACAAGTGACCTTATAGGCATCCTCTGATATATGCAGCTCCTTGGTTTAACATGAACTGCAACGTGTTGCCTAGTGAACAATAATATCCATATACTAACATAAAGAATCCAGGTGTCTCTTTAATTATGACATCATAAACACCCATTCTGCGCAGTAGGTTTTGTTTTGGACACTGATTTTCCAGTATTCCATGTCTTATGTGTTTCTCAGTGGAAGAATGGCTGCATCTCCTGTGCATGTAGAAACAGGTTGGCAAACCCTGCTGTCACGGGAGGAGCATCTAATTGGTGCTTTATGATCTCAAATGAAATTATGCATGTGAGTTCTGGCACTTTGAACATGTTTGCGCAATTTTCATTTTTCTCGGGGAGCTGTGTTTACATCCATATCTGATGAAATCTGGAGTGTGATTTGGAACAAATCCTTTGTTTGTATGATCAGATATCTACTCAGAGTATTGGACAGGTGTTTCCAGGGAGCAGGCTTGTTCTCCTTATTGGCCACACTGTGCACACACGCATGTAAGTCCCTGATGGTTGTCCTCTGGCCTGGTGAATCTCACATGGAGCAGACAGTAATGAGAAAAAGGATAACTGTGTTCCATCAACAGCTGAGCCCTGCAGCTCCTGTCAGTATTAAATGCACATATATAGCCGCTGGCCATGCAGTTGCTAAGGAAGTGCTGGTATCCAAGCAGGAGTTGGCAGGGAAACATCCTCAAAGTTGATTCAAGAGATTGGATGCTGCTGGAGTTGAATTCGAGCTGCATCCATATTTCATTCATGTATGCTAGTTCTCTGAAGGGAACAAGGAAGATTACCTGGGCGTCTGTAAAAGGGCTGCAGCGTAAAGTGTAGCAGGTCCAAAATAAACTCTGCGAACGTCATTATCGGCATGTGGACAAAAAAAACAAAACAACGTTAGCGGTGGGATGAGACGGGTTGCAAGAGTTATGGTTCTGAAAGCCCCCAGCTCAAACTGTATTAACAGGTCTCCACATTAATCTTGGCGAGAAGGGTCTCCAACAGGTCGGAGGCAGGACGAAATAGTGACCACCATGACAGCGTTGTTTCCACACCTGGTTACTGCTTTCCAGTTAAATGCTCTCAAAACCAGACATCCAGGCCTCTGCAGTCGTGCCACAAAACTACACTGTAAAACATCATACAGGAATACTTAAAATAAATATGAACTCCTCTGACTGGAAGTCATGTGACTTCAACTGATGATTCAAATGACTGTGCAGGTGAGAGTCAAGTTTGCAGCATATTTGATGGTTAATGCTTCAGAGACAGAAAGCAATGCGTTCTTTCAGAATGGTGTAAATCAGATTTGTTAACTCAGCAAAAAGGTGTGCCTCAAGGTTCTACTTTAGGACCACTTATGTTTTCTATTCTATTCTATTCTTCTTTTGACTTTATTTAAAATGTGGGATTTGCTTACCCTAAAAACTAATTACATGTATTTTCAGAAATTCAATCACTGATTGTTTCTCTATAGTTTGATTTAAAAAAAATATGACAGTGTCTATCCTGAGGTTATAATCTTATGGTGGTTAAGATAGTGGTTTAACCTGATATAATATATTTGATAACAGAGACTTGTAATCTTAAGGAAAAAAACATGATGCGGACTTATGTTATGATTGTTTTCTTCAATAATAATGAAACCAATGCCAACTTTGACAAGTATTCATCTCAGAACCTAACCCCATATTCCTCTAAGGCCACCAAGGCAACCTCACATGTTGTCTTTATTCTAGCACTGTTGCAAAAGGGGCTCCAACGGGAACAGGCAAAACTGTAAGGACTTTACGGAAAATGAAGAACAGACCTTTCATACTGAAAGTATGTTAGTGGAAAGCAAATGTGACTGTAATATATGTCAGTGTGACAAAACAAATATAGACTAAGCTTTATTTAGAGGAGGAAATTAGAAATCCCTTTGCTGATTTTAATTGTTCAGTACAAAGTTTTGTAGTCACCGAATACGTAGTTCATTCACTTTTTTCCATACTAAATGATGGCATTATCAAAAGGGCTGATAATTAGTAATGTTTAGTCTGTGGCTGGTTTAAGCTGTTACGTTCAGTTAAGTACAAAACTAGAGTAGTGTAAACAAACATTGTTTATTACGAAGCTTTCAGACAGCAAGCAGCTGCCAACATTGCCGGTTACCACAGCAACTGCTGGCTACCTCCAGTTATTACACCACAGGATGCTGCTATCCAAATAGAATAATCTCATCACAGCGCTAAATAGGATGGGTCATAGCTTAAAATAGAGGAAATAGTTAGCAATATGACATAATTGATACAGACACAATTAATATCATGAACATTGGTTATTGGCCAAAACAAACCAAACTTACCTTACTTACTTACTCCGAAACCATTTGTCTTCATTGATCTGTTTGTTCTCTGCTGGTGAAGAGGTGTGTAATTCAGATATCAGTAAAAATAGCTCCTGCATTGTTTCCCACGCTGTAGTTATTGTGGTAACCAAAGTCACATTGCAAGCTGTAGCAGCAACTTTGAAAAAGTTCATCAGCTCATTACATTGGAAAGTAGAAGGGCACTCGGAGATCACCTGACCTTTTGCCAAGGCCAATAGTCCAGTCTTCTGTGATATGCAAAGATGCTGGTGTTATAATTGAACTATCTTGCAATGTTAGTGTGTAAGGTTTGGCATAACATTGAAATCATGCATGAGCATCCTTTTGGTGCGCATGGGTTTTTCAGACAGAGCGAGCTGGTGTAGGTGCAGCTGCGAGTGAATCTGGATAGAAAAGGATTCTAGGATTGATGATCTACTTTAAACAATATAAATGATCTGATTCTGATGAATGATGAAATATGCCTCCCATGCTTCCCATCCTTTTGATTTCTCTGTTTCTCTCCCCGCTGCTCTCCTAGGACCTGGACTATGAAGCAAGTTCAGCTACTGATTTATTCAGTGAGAAAGGTGATTCAGTAAAGTCAGTTCAGTTTGAAGATTTCTTCTTAAAGACTCCTCAAGTTTAACCAGCTTACAATGTTTTACAGTGCACCGGGCCAAAACAACTCAATCCACAAAACATAATTCATTTTAAAAAAAATCTTTTATATGCCACATTTCCAAATTCCAAGACACCCAGACCAGAAAATGTGTCAGGGCTGAACCAGTAACCACACAGATCCATACTTGCACTGCACACACAAGTCCCCTGACAGAAAAAATGGCTGTGACCTGTTTGAAATAAACTGAACAGTGATGTCTTGTCAAAAACACACACACAATGTATAGCACACCTACAGCAATTGAGTGAATATAAGAAATAAATCTACAGAGTAAAAAAATAACTATCTGAGATAAACGAAATCCACAAATGAAAATGTGGAGGAGAGAAATCCGGTGTGACAGACAAATGGATCTTTCCCTCCGAGTGAATCAGATTTCTGGGGGGGGGGGGGGGGGGGGGGGGGGGGGGGGGTGCAGTGGTAGCTGCCCCTGGCCTACTTTCCTCCATTCACCAGGCAGTTCCTCCTCCTGGGAACACTGAAGGTACAGTATATGGAGGGAGTTCAGCCACGCTTGGTTTGTCACCACAGGACAGCAATGAAATGGCTACACTCGGGGTTGGGGGGTGGGAGGGATGGGGAGAGTCAGTCAGCACACTTATTGTACATAAAGAGGGAATAAGGGCAAAAACGGCCCAGTCATTCCTTATTTCCATCTTTACACTCTCCATTTCCTCTCGCCCCTCAGCCTCGGTGTCTCGTGAGTTTTCTCACTGCTTGGCTAAGCTGAGACCCAGAAGATGTTTCTGTTGTGTGAATTCCTAAAAGAATAGGTGTATGAAATATCTGTGCATATTGATATACATCTCTACACTCTTCCCCTCCCACTCTTCCTCCCTCGCGCTCTCTTGTGTCCTCGGGCGCCTGTCACTGACTGCTGCTACAGCAGGTAGGCATCCTGTGTTTATTAAGGCGGAGGAAAGCCTCACACCAGAATGCCTACAGGTGTTTCTTAAATGCAGAGGAATGCACACAGAAACAGAGAAAAAGTAAACTCAGTACAGAGTAGCCTCAATACAAAAAGCATTAAAGAGACTCCTAAAAGCTTTCTAATTTCAGATTCAGTGTCTTAATACAATTTCCTCTTTACTCCTCTTCATACGTATTCGTCCAATTACTCTTCTAAACAATGTTGGGGGCTTGTTGCTAGGTTACAGCCAGGTGACACACATCATAAACACCGGAGTTGTTCGTATGAAGGTGTTTCCAAATAAAGATGATTCCTTACCTTCCAGCTTAAGAGTGAAACTGTCTATTTCTATTGTCAGCTTCCGCTAGTCCTCCGTGAGCTTGGCTAAATGACAGACGCAGACAGGCTCACAAAGCCAGATGGAGATGCATGAATTCACAGATCATTCCATGTGAAAGCACGCTGATTTTGAGTGGTGTCTCAGACAAATTCTTGGAGGTGGGGTGGAAATGTTGCCACTTGCCTCATAAGGATGCTTTCTGCTTAAATAGCTAGGTTAAGGAGAGCTATTTTCAAAAAGGTTCGCCTCAAGTCAAAAGTTGAAGTTGAATTCTGGAAAACCGAATTATGACTCAGACAATTAAATGGAAAATTAAGGACCTCAAGCCTATTCAGTGGTAGTCTAACTGAATGTGTGAGTGTGTTTCCCCTAAAGGTCATCCAGGAGATGAGTCTTGCCCGTCTACACCCTGTCTTAGTTCGATCTTTGTCCCGGAGTCATAGAGGGGGCAGGAACCCATGAGGCATGGCACGTTTCCCGTGGGTGCTGGCTGATGCCCCCTGACAGATTGAGGTTGCAAGGGTGTGTTCAAAGTCTTCGTGTGTGCATCATCTGCATCTTAGGGATGTTACATTTATCAGAATAATGGGAGGCAAAGCACACAGTTAGGAACAAGACCTCCATGACTTTGTTTGTTTGTTTGTTCAGTCATTAGTCTTTTGTGACTCATCCTCCTACTGTGTTACTGCTTTTTTTTTGGAAGTTGCCAGATAACTTTTTAAATATTTTTTTTGATGAAAGTGAGCCTGATTCAAACAATAGTTTTGACATAAAACTGTTATAAAGACAAGTTATGGTTTTGCTGAGGGTTACATGGTGGAAATATTTCTTCTAGACAAAGTCTTGCCGTCCCTGTTAGATTGGCATGCAATTTAGTGGTAGATAGGTAGCAGTGGTAGGAAGAGGTAGCAGTGGTAGGAAGTCACTGCGTCTCAAAAAAAATAGTTAGGCTACAGCATGTACCGTCCTGTAAAACCACTTCTTGTCGTTTTTACATTTCTGTTTGTGTATGAATTAAACAAATGAGATATAACACGTTGGATTTTACAACTTTGGAGACTACCAGTGGAGCTGTTTTCACCTGCTTTCAGTCTTGATGCTAAGCTAAGCTAATTGCCTCCTGGCTTTTCCTCTCTCCTTTATTGAGTTAAATATCTTTTTTGTGCATGTAGTAGGTTTGCAAAGTGAAAAAGCCCAAAGTCCACTGTAAGGGAGTTCCCATCTCCCACAGAAAACACTACTCTGAACTGCCTGAAAACAGCTTGTTTGTAGTGCAGCCGTTTCCCTTTCAGCCCTGTGACGACACAGCAAAATGCGCATCATAATGCTCGCTAAGCAGCTAGTCCAACACACCCTCAAAAACACCGCTGGAAAAACACACTGAGCTGCAAAACACAGTGACAAGACGTCCGCCTGCTCCCTCTCCTCTCCCTTCCAAACATTAGCTACCCGGTCAATGGACATAAAGTAGTTATCGTGATGTAGAGACAATGTTTACTTATAACTTGATGGATGAAATATACTTTTATTTAATGCCTCACCACTCTGAAACTCTTGCTCCTGTCCATGTTGCTAAGCTGGTTAGGGGAACGTATACAGCTGAACCGAAGCTGTGTTTACCAGCTTGTCACGACCCACCCTACTCTGCTTCTGATTGGCTAGTAGTCCTTAACTAGAAACTGTAGAAACTAGATAATCGGTCAATAATTTTTGTAACTTTTAAGCAACATTCACTTGTTCAGCTTCTCCTATGGGGATTTGCTGCTTTTCACTGTTTTTTGTCATTGTAAATTGTGTAAATTGAATATTTTTTTGTTTTGGACTGTTAGTCAGACAAAAGAAGCACTCAGCAAAATGTTGACATGTTTATTTCACTATTTTCGAGAAGATTAATTGATACTGTAAATAACTGTTTGCTGCAGCTGTACTTGAGAGTGTATCACTCTTTTCATCTAAATCGCAGCAAGAAAGCAAATAAATATACTTCCCAAAATGTCAAACCATTCTTTTGCACTACACTCTACTCATGTCAGTGTCGATGGAAAAGAAGCTGCACAGTTGCAATGGAAAAAGAGCTTAAGACTACATCGCCTGTGTGCATCTGTGTGTGTGTGTGTGTGTGTGCGCGAGTGCACAACAATAAGGCCTACTTTGTAAGAGTTTGTGAAGCATGTCCACCGCCTGTATAATGAGATAGCATGTGGAATGATGCTATGTGTGTGTGTGTGAAATTGAAGCGCAGGCTGTGTAAATTGAATTAAATGGGTTTGTGCGATAAGAATGTGCATGTGAAGAGCGGCCTATAAGCCACCGCAGTCCGCCTATCAGTGTGTGTGAGTGTTGTGTTATGTGATTAACATGGACACAAGAGTAAATTTTATTGCCAGCAGCTTGGATGTAGGAGGAACAAGTAGAGTGTACACAGTACAGTACACTGTATACAAATCATGCCCGACAAAAATAGGTTTTCAAAATATTTTTTGCAAATGCAGTGAACACAGCGTGCAATCCAACATCCACATGGCTTCATTGATAGGTTTCACTGAAATAAATAGTTCCCCGCAGCAGAGAAACCTTCCATCACCTCATCTGAGTCACATCAAATATCATTAATTAGAATTTGGAGAGTAAATTGCATCCTTGGTTTTCTTTTGTATCACTCGCCAGTTTTATAAAATCCTTTCTTGAAGGAGTTTAAGATCTGAGTCTTTTTAAAAACTTTCCTTGAATTTCTGCAAAGTGACTTAGACCATCACTGAAAGGTCAAAAACTGAGACTGTAAACTGATATTGGAGCTGTGTATTGACTGGTGTACTACATCCCGAAGGGCACAGATCCCTACATTTGTTGACCAATCACTGATTAGCTAAGAAAAAACAAATAATCACTGAACTGAACTGTGTCAGGGCCTAAAGAGAGGACTTATCCCCAACGCCAGTGATCCATGTGAGCGCTCAAAGGCCGTGGGGGGAGGGGGTGGTTTAGTCAGTGATTCACCTCAGCTTTTCTTTACTCTCTGAGCCCTCTGAAAATACCCAAGGAGCCAAAAAGAAAATACCTCACAGCTGTTCTCTCTGCAGCCAAGCCATTCCTGTGATACCTTTCTTATGCAGGCGGAGGCCCTGTGTCTGAACCGAGCTCCTGACGAGAATCCGACCTTTCCGCGAGCTAATCTCTGCCTTGTTTTAAACTTCACTTTAAGCTGCTGGTTGACGTTTATTATTGACTTTAGAAATGCTCTTAAAATAGTAGAATTCTTAAGAGCCGTTAAGAAAGGGATCAGGAGACAACACAAGGAGACTGGGGGTTGGATGTATCGTGTATGCCACTGGGAATGTCAGTGTCACGACCTTAGAAGAGAAGGCAAAAAGATCAGTCTCTGAAGCGCTTATCTTGCTCTCCATCTGTAGTAGATTTTGTGACATGAGGAGCACAGAGGGAGAGAAAACACTTCAGTCCCCCCACTCACCCCCTCCAAACCCAAAACAAAAGCACTCCTCTTGTTTTCTGGCTATGAGAAAGGCACACAGCATGAATAATTAACAAGGGACAAACAATAACTATCAACTGCCTATCTGAGAGTCGTTACTTATCTGTTGCTGGAATCAAACAGTCTTGTGCTCGTTTCTCAAGAAAGCAATACTCATTACTCTCGCAAACATATATTACTTTTTCCCTTAGGATACTCTCGAGAAGCAGTCATTTGTTGTACTTTGTGTTCCCCACAAGCGATGACTTCATCTTGTCTCATCAAAGATGTTGAATTTCCATCATATCTGTGTGTGTAAAAGATCATCAGGATAAACATGTCGTGCGTGATTATTTTGTCCTACACTTCCAAAGAAAAGGCATTTCCCTGCTGAGACTAGCATTTCCCCACTGAGACTAACAAACTGTAAAGATAAGAGCCACATGAACAAATATTCGTTGTAAGATTAGTATCTGAGATAACAGGTGGGGTTTGTGATTCTTATCCAATACATGACTATTTGTCAAATTCAGTGAATATCTCTGCTAGCTGTCCGTTCAGTGTGTGTGCTGAAAAAATCCTGTGTACAGAGCCCTGGCTCTGTAAATGGGAAACAAGCAAAGTGGCTTGTACCGAGCCACACAACACTATTCCAGCCATGATTTCTGTGTCAGGTACGTTAAATGACTGGCCAACAGACATTCAGCTTAGAGTTGTGAGTATTCCTATCTGGATCTGGTGTGCTGGCTCTGGGACCGTCTTGTCCTCTCTTCTTGTCAGTTTTGCAGCAGCAACTATAGGGACAGTTTTCTAACCCACAACTTAAGGCTCGTGCAGTCTACACGACTTTCAGTGCTGGCAGATCACTGTGCTGTTCAGACTACAACTTGCTGTCTTGTAACGGGAGTCTTGAAGTTGTTGTGTTGTTCATACTACGTGACTGATCGGTGACAGGGGGTCACACACTACATGAGCTGACAGCGACTCTGTCACCCGACGGCTGGTCTCCAAACTACTTTTTGTCAATGCATCATTGAGTAGTTCACACGTGATTGGCGAGCGCCGAACAATCGCTGATTTGCCCCTGGTCGGCAAGCTCAGGTACTGGCAAATCGGAATTAAAGTAAGGAATTAGAGTAACCATTAGATACATTGCTTGATGTGTCATGGTAACGTTCGGCCTATTTCTCATAGTAGCCTATTGGATTTCTCCACAATCATATACCCCATCTTTAATCTAAAAAGTCTCAATTCAAACTAAAAGGTTAAAGTTAGAATTCTGCTCAAATAATTCTGCAACTGAAGGATTTGTTAATAATGAGAACTGAGATTGCAATTGAAAAGCTTTTTTCTAACACTCAGCATCCTGACATTAAAGCAGTACTTTTGGGAATAAACGTATTAGATGAGAGGATCGATAGCTACTCCTATAAGGCTAGAGCCAGCAGCCTCTTAGCTTAGCACAAAGACTGGAAATGGGGGAAACATCTAGCCTCTAAAGCTCACTAATTAACAAGTTATATCTCCTTTGTTTAATCTATCCAAAAACAGGGTTTTATGTAGCCTACTATTACTATTACTAAAATGTTTGCCTGGCAACCTCACAGGCGATGATAAGACTTCAGGAAGTTACTGCTCCTGCCAAGATAAACCCTGTAAAAACGCAATTTGTCTGTTTTTGCACTTAGGAACAATAGCCTTCACTATATGCTACACAACTGGTAGGCAGATGTAGTTGGGCAGAGCTTGGCTAGCTAATTCCCTGTTTTCAGCCTGTTAGATTTGCGTTATGCTAAACTAAGATAATTGGCTGCTAACATTTGTGTGAAAGTGAATGAATTGTAAAATTGTGCCTATGTTTAATCGGAGGAAACAAATTAAGGAGAATAAAGTTTTTAGATGTAGCGTATTAACTTTAATTCAGAGGCAGCCTTCATTTATTTTTGACAAGTGATTCACTGCTGTTGGTTCCAACCTGATCACGTATTTCTGTGAGATCAGGTTGGTTGGTTCAGATGGTAAAAGGTTTGTTTACCACTCCAAATAACTCAGGAGTGACAACAGAGAAGGTAAACCGGGGGCGTGTTATGTCGGAGGAGAGTCTCCGCCCTCTGGAGCAGAGCAGGCTGCTGGATGAGCCGCTCGCTTTCAGTGACTTCGGAAAACTGTTTGCATACCAATCTGCCCTCAACACTGCATGCTTGTCCAAATTGGGATCGCAGATCTCGGAGCGCTGGATTTTATTAGTTGGACGCTGCTGGGTACAGTTGACCCCCGTGGACATCCAAACTCATCGGCATTTTTTAAATATTAGTTTTTTTTCATTTGAACGTTTACCTCCAGTTGTCCCAGGCTTCTCGGCTGTTTAGTGACATTTTCGCCGTGAAACACCCTGTCACAGCCAGAGGTTTGCACTGAGCTGCGCTTTGAGGTAAGAAACGTGTCTTTGCTCTACAAAAGTGTCTGCAACTTAAACGTTGTGCGTTGAAATGGAACCTAAATGTTCGCACTTTGAATCCATCGCTTGTTTTCGTGACTGCCTTATAGAACACGGGCTCATTATTTACAACAGCGTGTCTAACGGGCGATGTTGTGCGCAGTGCTTGATTTCTGCTCACTTTGTTGCTGCAAGTTACGTTTTCTCCTCAGATGAGCCGCAGAAACCAAAATGAACACGTTGAAAAAGAGATGAAGGAGAAAGCATCATCCTAATTGTTGAAGTCGTTTATTAGGCTGTTACACCATGTTGAGTTAACCTCAGGTCAGGTCGGTGTTTTTCTTTCCTTTTAGAAAATAAAACACTCATGCACAAACACTAGGCCTACCTTCTGTGAGTTACCCATGTCTGTGAGATGTGGTTTACTATGCAGTCTTCAGATAATAGAGGGTTCTAGTATGAGAAACCTGACATCAGGGAGGATCCGGAGCAATGTGTGTCAGTCTTCAAGCTGGCATCCTTCCCACGGGGGTCCAGCCATAACCGAGGAGGAGGCTTGTCTGCAGGGATGTAAGGGGTCACCAGATGGATGTCTCTGACGGCGCTACTTTTGCTGTAGGGCAGGAGTTCACTGTCAGTTTGCATTAATGGGATACATCATCCTTGACCACCTCATCCCTCTCTCTCTGTCTGATCTCCACTGGAGCAAATATGACACATTCAAGAGCTCTGGAAAAGAAAACTCTTCTGATACTTCTGAGGGCACCCTGTCAGCTCTTAATTGAGAGAAAGCTTTAATACTCAGTGTGACTTTTAAGTGAATTCAGGGTTTTTTTGTCACTGGTTCACAGCAGACAGCAACAGCTGGGAAAATAAAGGGCTCCAGTAAAGTTTCTCTTCAGACAGACAAGACTTAAACATTACTGTGATGGCTAGAAATCAGGTTATGATCAGATTTTGCCTGAGGAGATTGGCTCCAAGGGACTTATTAACACACCAGTGTCCAGGTGAGTGTGCTCTGCTGGGCTATCTTGCCTCAAGTTAAAGTCACAACCACTCGCTCCGGCT
>NC_060160.1:29871090-29887155 GCF_021292245.1 Micropterus dolomieu | reverse complement strand
ATAGAGGGTTCTAGTATGAGAAACCTGACATCAGGGAGGATCCGGAGCAATGTGTGTCAGTCTTCAAGCTGGCATCCTTCCCACGGGGGTCCAGCCATAACCGAGGAGGAGGCTTGTCTGCAGGGATGTAAGGGGTCACCAGATGGATGTCTCTGACGGCGCTACTTTTGCTGTAGGGCAGGAGTTCACTGTCAGTTTGCATTAATGGGATACATCATCCTTGACCACCTCATCCCTCTCTCTCTGTCTGATCTCCACTGGAGCAAATATGACACATTCAAGAGCTCTGGAAAAGAAAACTCTTCTGATACTTCTGAGGGCACCCTGTCAGCTCTTAATTGAGAGAAAGCTTTAATACTCAGTGTGACTTTTAAGTGAATTCAGGGTTTTTTTGTCACTGGTTCACAGCAGACAGCAACAGCTGGGAAAATAAAGGGCTCCAGTAAAGTTTCTCTTCAGACAGACAAGACTTAAACATTACTGTGATGGCTAGAAATCAGGTTATGATCAGATTTTGCCTGAGGAGATTGGCTCCAAGGGACTTATTAACACACCAGTGTCCAGGTGAGTGTGCTCTGCTGGGCTATCTTGCCTCAAGTTAAAGTCACAACCACTCGCTCCGGCTCTCTGTCTCCCCGAGGCTGCGACAGGGTGTCAGGAAAGAGGAGAGAAGAGTCCTATCTCACCACAACAGCTTGGACAGACTGACAAATCAGCTCCTACCGTGATTAATGAGCTGGGCTACACTGCTGCATCATGTGAAGATTTGTCTCTTTCTCTGTGTCTCTTTTTCAGTTTGATCCACCCCCCCCCCCCCCCCCCCCCCCCCCCCCCCCCCCCCCCAAACCTAAATGATTGGGGAGTTTACACTTTATAGAAAGAAAGGCACACAAACTGGAAACAGAGGAGTTTTTGTTCACCATGTTGTGGGTGAACATTTGCCTTGTCAAAACAAAAAAAGAAAAGAAACAGTAGTATTGATGCTTTTGGAGCAGCTGCCAACACGGATGACTAAACTCCGCCTGAAGCCTTTCTGTCCTCAGCTTGACCAAGTGAGTGAACATGAGTGTTCGGAAATAGTTTTGTTGCTCAGACACACAACTGATGTCTGCAGGATAAGTACAAATGCAAACAACAGGGTTTGTAAACCTACAGTGTATTTTACACAGGGAATAAAGGTTAGCAGCAACAGTGCGGTGGATAGCAATTAGGAGGGAACATGTTTGAGTGGATTCAGATCTCCTCAGAGCCAAGCTGGTATTTATTCCGCCCACTGGCTCAGAACACCTGGTGTGAGACCTGCCACTGGTGATCAGTGCACTCATTTTAATAGTGCCTCTGATAATGTGTTGCTCTTAATCACACATTTACAGTGCCAGCGATGAAGCAAACAGCAAAAACAAATGAATAGGGAAGGAAGTGTGAGAGAGAGAGAGAGAGTGTGTGTGTGTGTGTGTGTGTGTGAGTTCACTGTTCCTATGCCACCCAATCCTTGGCAGAGATATAAAAGTGTGAATTACAGTGTATGGTGGATCCTGCTGAGAGGGACAGGGTGACTGACTTGATGCTGCCTGGCCTGGCAGAGCACCGCTCATTAAAGGCCTGAAATTAATCAATCTGTGGTTCCACATGGTTGGGTGCCTCCAATTTCTGTCTCTCCACTTCTTTCCTTCTCACACTCACACTTTCACGCTTTCTCTCCTTCCTTAATATCAGCTGAAATGATCCTGCTGCCTTTTTGGCCAGTCATTTGATCACCGGCCCTGATTTCACATTGCCAATTCCTGCCGCCTCACCACAACCTTCTTTCCATCTCTTCTATCTGTCTCCCTCTGTATTGCCTCATCTGTTATTATTTCTTCCTCGTGTCCCCATCCTTTGTCATCTTCCCTTTCTTCATTCCCCTCCTCATCCAGCCTGCAAAGCACATCTGTATCCATATCGATGGGTTCAGAGCAGCAAGGCAGAGGGAAAACGAGGCTGGGTCATCACTCTACACTCTCTTTCCCCTGTATCAGCTCCACTACGGCAGCAGCGGTCCGTAGAGAGCCCAGAAATAAATGGAGTATCTATTGGCTCAATGAGAAAATTGCTTTTTTCGATTGCTATAGAAGACCCTTCATTTAATGTGTGTGATGCAGAGGCCTCAGCCAGTAATGGGTTCGGCATCTTTGTTGTCAGGAGACATGAGAAAATGAAATTTGCTTTTCAGCTGGCAGAAATAATTTACTCTGGGAAAGGTGTGTTTTTCATCAGCTGTTTACAAGCCATGAAGGTGTGTTATTATATACTGTGTCCTCACCGTGTTGTGTGAGCGCTTAATGTCCCAACCCTGTGGTTTGCTGTTGTCTGCTGAGGGCAGTTTTAGTTTAGTTTAGTAAGGTCACGTCATATCAAAGCCTGGTGCCTTCCTAAAGCTGGCTTTTTAGTTGTTCGTTAAGGGGTTATGGTGACGCTACAAAGCCTACGCACACCATAGCTGACATGCTCCTCCTCAAAAATATATCCACATGTTGGGGCTTCAGCATTGCAGTATTCTTGCATTCTTCTGCAATGGTTTAATGGCCCCTGACTGGAGAATCAGCGCCACCAACTCTTGTCGACCCAGCTTCTAATATTTGCATTACAGTACTGGATGGAAACACACATTAATTTGCATTTTCTGTTGCTAATTTTTGTAACATTTATTCGAAATTTTGGCTAAATTTGAATTCATACTTGACTTGTGATTGGTCGGCTTGGACTAATAATGTTTTCTCTTACAAGTTTCTGATGATATTCTTGTTGATGACAACTACATCAATAGACACGTGAAAATGTATCTGTTTACAACTACATTATAGTGTTAAGATGTTTATATACTACTTATAAATGCTAAATCTGGGCATGTTAAGTAAAGCGTTCTGAAATTTTTTAAAACCTAAGCTCTGGTGGGACTCCTGTTAACCCCCGGTGTCAAGTACAAAACCAGCTTTAGATTAATGTGCAGTCGCTTTCCTGCATGCACACAAGAGAAAATGCTGCATAATCCAGTAATATTCACACATTTATGCATTCCATTGGCCCTTGCGTGTCTCCATATGGGCCAGGAAGTAGTGAATGACCTAAGCGTGGCAGCTGGCGGCCCCAGAGTTCACCAAGAGCAGGAAGCTGAGGGGCCTCTCTGCTGACACTTCCTTTTTATCAGGAGGAAGCAGGCCGGCTGTTTGTGCTCAACCCAAGAATTCTTTGTGCTTATCTTGCGTTCACCCTATTTCCGTCAATAATGGCTGTGCTGAGCAGGTAATGAGGTAAAAGGTATGTATTTGACAAGCTGGGCTCGGCAGATTGCAGGCTCTGCAAAGGACTCGCGGCTTTGTAGGCACTTAGTTGAGGGTACACTCAGCCCCGTCTCGGGATGTTCAAATCACATATATCTGGAAATCCCCCCAGCCATCTTTCCCTCCGCATAATGTTTTTCAGAACTAATAAACCGTGTCACTACGGTGTCCATTAGTGGCTGCTGGTGAGGACCCACTGGTCATTACACAGATCGAGCACATTCAGTAAATCCCTATGCCTTTGCCGGAAGGTTTTTTTTCATCACCTTGTGCTCTTTTCATCCTCCAGGTGTAGTCAAAGCTCAGAGAGGGGCTTAGGCTGGCTGGGAAGTCTGGCACTGATAGCTATGTGACACGGGGCTAACGGGTGGGGAGATTACCTGCCTGGCTTTAGAGAAACTGGAGCACAACTCTGATCCACCGAATGATGTTGAAGTTGAAGCACATTTCTGCCTGAAAGAACACCAAACAAAGGAAATGGCAGAGCACCCCACAGCTTTATCCTATATGTGTATAATCAGAGGTATTTGTTTTTTGTTTGTCAGACGAACAACCAGTTTGTTAGCAAGTTCACACTGTAGTGCAGGGTTGACTTACATAGGGTTCAGTGCTGGCACACTGGGCAGGAGGAAGCTGGGTGTTAATCAAGCAGCACCAGGGAGGAAGAGCTCATTTTATGGCTGTGTGATTGTTTTCCACACTCACTGCCTCACACTGGAGCTTTTCACTGTAGATGATATTTGGTGCCAGTTTGATCATTTCTTAGATAAAGAACTCTTTTGAGATGAGAATAAATTGCTCAGTCCCTGTAAAGGATTTTCAGAGGAATCATTGATCAACACAAACAAAGGAGTGTTTACACTGTGAATCACTGCAGAAAAGATGTGTGGTGGTCACTGTTGTCTGTATTTTCAGAGTACATACTGTGAATAGAATCCGTGTTAAGGCTGGAACTTGCTTCTCTGTCGGCATGTTTGCAAACGTGCATAGGTGTCATTCTGAGTTGCTGATTTCTTTTTGGAGGATTTTTAGTACAAAGTTAATATGTCCAATTCTGTTTCAGTGTTCTGCTTTTGAAAAGGCTGTTTTACTCGCAGCGCAGCACTTGTTGAGATTTTGGGCATTTACTGCACGTATTCGAGCTGAATATACAAGTCAATTAACCAATTAGTTGATGAAGATCATGTTTGAGTGTGAAGCAATTTTTCAAGAAAAAAAGCCAATAATGCCTAGTTCCATCTCGCAAGGGTATGTCATTTTAAACTGAATCTTGTTGAGTTTGTGACTGTTGGTCTAACAAAACAAGCAATTTGAAGAAAATTGTGTTTTAGGAAACTGTGATCACCAGTTTTCACTATTTTCACTAATATTTTGTAGACCAAACAATCATTTCATCAATCGAGAAAATAATAAGCAGATTCCACAGTAATGAAAACAATCATTATTTGCAGCCCACTGCAAACCTCTGTGACAACAGTTACTCATAAAACCATGTTGAGATGTTTACATGTTTACATGTGCTTTTGCAGTCTATAACATCAGTCTTCACTGATGAGGATACACACTACTGAGCATAAAAGCCATTGTACCTCATTTTGCTTGTCTTTTTTCGGGGATGGTACTGCGAGCCCAGCCCAGATCTGTTTTTACAGCCTCTCCCTGTGACTCATTGGGCCTAATGGTTCTCTCGTCTCCTGACTCAGGCATTTTTCTGATGAAATGGGACTCTCTCCCAGCTTCTGGTCTTCCTCTTTTTCTGTTTGCCCCAGCCACAACTGTCCCTGCTCTCCTCTGCTCCACTCCTCTCTCTTCTTCGCTCTTCCCAGGTTCTCCTCCTCGAGTTCTCCTGCTCTTTCCATCCAAGTTTCTTGAATGAGAGCTTTACAAGAAGGCCCTCATTAGACATCTGGGGCTTTTTTAATGTGCCCTATTTTATTACATATTCAGCTCTGCATTTTTATTTCTTCTGCCTAAAGGGGATATGTGCCCCTGTAAATATCCTGTTTATTTTTAATCACTGGTGATGGGCTACACAGTATAATGTGATATGATAATTGTTACTCACAAATATAAGCACCCACTTGCTCCCTCCACAAATTGATTTGGTAATTTAGAGTGCACAAATTATTGTAAGGATGGACAGTAGGTTGTTAATGATGACCCAGATAATTAGCCCATTATCATTTTAAACAAATTAAATGCATGTCGGGTGTTGTAACTGGATGTTAGCTCATTAACTCACTTTCTCGTGTTTAGATTATGAAGCCTAGATGGTGCAGTTCAGATTAATGGACACAGGGAGGACTGTTATTTGGTATATATAACGTAGTCTTGTTTGCTGTCTCGGCTTTTCCAGCGTTTCTGAATTATAGAGTACCTTTTTAAGAGGTTTATTTTGAGCGTGATTTGGGTTTGCATCCCGGTCTGCTAATGACACTTTGCCGTTCCAGTCAGTGATAACCGAACAAACCTCAAATACACAAACACAAATGTACATGAACCTCTCCCAGACACACACACAATGTTGCAGCCTGGGTGCTGCTGGTACTCAACTGGAAATGGGGCTGCTTTATATTTACTGTATGGCTCTGCTTGAATCTAGGCTAAATGTTTTACATTCAACTCATAAACATGGCACAGAAAACCTTACCCAAGCAGAGATTTTGTTATTTTCACTCGGAACTGAATGGTGTAAACTTCAGTAGACATAACTGGGCTAATGTAATTCTCCTCCTTTCTTGCTATCTGATTATGTGCATTTGTATTCAAATATCATGTCAATATCAGAGTAAGTACCTTTAAAAAGCCCCAGCATTTCTCTTTCCGCTAGGCTGGCTGCTTTTTGCTGCCTTTGAAGCCCACACACCTTGTCCACCACATCGCTCCCTGCAGCTGCTGTGGAATAACAGCAATATTACAGTGCCTCCCACCAGGCGAGAGTTGCCACAGGTCTATCAGACATATGGGTTCCTTGTCAGCCTCCACAGCATCAGGGGGACAGATCAGTGTTTGATTTAAAAAAAAATCCACAGCGGGTTCCAACTTCTACCTGGGGAAACTTGCGGGAAGAGCTGGCTAATGATGTATCTCCTGCCAGGATCCCAAACCACTGAGTTAGACACTTGTTTTGCTTCAGCATGTTAAAGAATAGGAAGTGAAAATCTTTAGAATTCATTAACTAGTAGCAGTGTAGGTGAGAGCCATTTGTTTGATTGCATTTAGATCCTCTTGATTGTCTTTGCTTGTGTGATAATATTATCTCACCTGAAGTTATGGCACTTAATGTCCTCTAGGGTTTTCTGTTATTGTCTCTTCAGTGCCATTCTCTTTATTGCCCACAATAACTCCATTAGACCACATGTAGTGGAAAAGTGAAGCACAAAGAAGTGCTGAATTGTTACTGACAATGTAGCCTTAAAGCCAATTTAGGTGGTTCAAGCAATCCAGCATGAAGATTGCAGTGATGGTTCTTGGACAACTTCACTGCATGCTTCTTACAGCGGTGAATTTACTTGTTTGAACATCTTCTGTCTGACTGAATAATAGCCTTTGCCTTTTAACAGCAAATCAAATGTACATGTTGTAGACAGTTATTTTTACTCCTCAGAGGGGAAAACAATTAGACGGCAAAGACTGAGCGCCTCACTGCCTCATGATTTTTTGATGCCGCTTTATGAAATTTTTAGCCCACCGCCACTTTAAAAGTGCGCTCCTCCAGACAGCATTCACGGGTCACTGCACTAAAACACGGCCTCTGTCCTTTGGGCAAACAATCGGTCAATCCCAGCCGACGCTATGACCACAGGCAAACCATTCTGCCATTACTGTGGAGGGAATGCGCTGCATTTTATAAACTCACTGGATCAACTTCAAAAGGGAATTCTTAAGAAGCTATGGATTTCTAAGAAGAAAAGAGGAAAAAATAGATATGAGGTGGTATTTTCTTTGCTGTAAAATTTATTTGCTAATAGTTATTAGGGTACACACATGCACACCATGAAGCGTAATTCTTTTTTTCCCCCTAATCCTTACCTCGCTCCAGCTTCTATTCTTTGAAGCTTAGAGGAGAAAAAGAGAAGCCACTGCATAGGAAAGCTAGCCACTTTTTAACCATTTGAAGTGTATTAAAGGAGTTTGATATTTTCATGAAAATGTATTTCAGTCCTAACATTGCTGACAGTAGAATCCATTCACCTTCACATGTGTTTGTCAGAGATAGCACGGACACAGCAGGTGTCTCCAGTATGTGAAATTAAATTGGCTGCAGTGTTCATTAATTTAAGTGTTTAAAAAAAAAAGAAAAAGAGTACAGATGCTCTTAGGGAATTTTTTTTCAGCCCCTGGTGATCTTGGATGGCTTCCCGCTGATTTGTCACCCGTCCCACATCAGGGCGACAGGCCAGAAGCAAAGTCGTCCAACCTAATCGTGACCACCTGGGTGTGACACTCAAAAGTGTTTGAGTAAAAAACAGACAGCTTAGGCATTTCTCCAAGAGTTTGCACCCCCTGAGAAACGAGCCCAGATCATCTTTCCCGATAACACTTGGCAGTAGTCAGATCCCATGTGAAATGCCTCAGCACCGATGTTGAAGCCAAGTTAATTTTGTGGGTGTCTCTGAAAACCCCTGGATGTGAAGAGGTTCTCTTGGCTTTATCTGTCAAGCCATACAGACCAAACACATCCAAACTGGAGCTTCAGTTGAACCAATGACAAAACAGGATTAAACACAGATAAAATGGAGATTTATATTACCTCCTTTAATACTTAAATAAAAAATTGTCTCGGTAAATAACCGGACATGATCTCATTTGATCTCACCACATGGAAATGATGCACAAAAGAAACAATGAAGGAGGAGAAAGCCAATGTTGTGAGCAATTACCAAAACCACTTTTGCTTATCTCTGCAGGCAGTTTGGAATTGGACAAGCTGCTTTTTTATGTAACAAGGAACAGATGTCCAACCTTTCCTTATGAGTAAGCTTTCAATGCATTTGCCACATCTAGAGCAACCCCCCTACCTCACTGTTGATAATCTAGTCTATACTGCAATCTTTCAAAACACTCCTATCAAATATTTGGCCGGCTCTTCATGTGGATATATTTATTCTGTTGCTTTTGGCCTGAACCAAAGGTCTGTTCTGTTTCCAAGAAGCTTGAGACTTTGCAGACATTGCAGATATTTTGCAAACTTCAAAAACATAACCATTTATCTCCTACTGTAACTCTACAACTTATTATACTGAATACATTCTGTATTATCCTCCTGCTTTGTCAGATCTTAATGAGTTAAATGTTTGCCTTTGTTGTTCAGGCTGATACGTGGTTTCTGGATTTTTTTTTGGCAAAGACTATATGACAGAAATCCTGAATAGATATTAAATTTTAGCATAGACTTCTTTTAAAAGTCTGCAACATTCACGTGTGGCAATTTGATGAATGCCGCTTTAGCTATCTCTACAGGTGATTAGCACTTCAGTCACACAGTCGGTTAGCTTCACAGGACTGCTGTACGTGCATAGACAAGACAAGTGGAAGGAAGGTGGCTTTTCAGATGTAAATGTTTAAGCAAAAGAGCAGTAACATGTTTCACCATAAATATCCCAGCTGTGGTGACTCCTGTGGTCCTGTGATAGTAATGGCGAACATTAAATGGGCTGTTTATTTATAACTGATAGGTTGTGGTGGGCTGATTGAGATAGGCTTCCCCCGCTAACACTGCAGTGCACGCTTGGTTGCATTACTCACAATTTCATCACTACCCCCAATTAATACTCAAGACAACATCAACAGCATCTGCTCAAGCAAGACAGTTGTTATCAGTTCCCCGGAGTTGAGAGAATTGAAAGGTAGCTCTGCAGGGTTTTTTTTTACTATTCCAAACTTGTTATCTGCATGTGCTTCTTGGGCAGGTTCCTGAAGCTTCTGTATTACAGTTATGGACGTTTTCAGAGAGTTGTGTGTTTTTAAGTCTTAAATCAAAGGCAATCATTTTAGATCAGTTTGACCTGACTGTGTTGCCGATGTTCGTCTGACCACATTCATGCCCACACAATTGTCTCATATCCATCATGTTTTGTGGTGTAAACCTATTGACTTGTGTTTCTTCAGGGACCTAATCTTGGACCGCCTCCAAGCAGCTCAGTTTCCATCCTCTCCCCATCTTTCCTCTGTCTCCCATAAATCAATGTGATGTAATTGCATGAACTCCCTTTCCCACAGCACGGGCCTGGAGGAGAGTATTCTCAGAGTGAAAGTGTTTCACTGTGGCCAGTTAACCTGAACCCACAGATTCCCACAATTGTGCTGTCCCCAGCGTGTGAAAGTTTTATTTTGGCCCTTAAATATCTCTGTTTGTAGATTTTCTTTCATTGGTAATGTTTGATGTTTCATGCATTGTTTTTCCAAGCAGCGGGGCTGTAGAAGTTCTCTTTCTCACAGCTGGTACTGACTGTTTACATCTGGCTAATACACTCTAAGCTCAGCAGATTAAATCTCATTTCTCTGAGTGCTTTTTGTGTTGAGCCAAGCATGATTTCTCCTGACGTCTCCCCTCTTGTGACTCCCTCAGCCTATCGAAGGAATGTTTCTTAAAGCATTAAAGCACTCCTGCATTTTCACAAGATTGTACCATGGAAAATGTCCAACCATCTTTTTCCACATTTCAGTCCTTCCTGGCTTCCTCTTGGGACTCACTCGCAGGCAGGATGTCTCCTCAAAGGATACCTTTCAACTGGTTGTCCTGGGAGTATTGAGCTTAGAGTGAACCAATATGAAAAGGAGTGTATCTTAAGGTTTTTAGATAGGGCAGAAGTCTTATTTACATGGTTCAGAGTTCTTCTTTATCCTGGTTTCATCTTCCGCCGCTCCAGTAATCCTCCTGCCATCAGTCTCACCTTTCTCCACTGAAGAACACGAGTGATTTTTCGCCCCTCATGAGGAAACACATTTTCAGGCTATTTGGCCATTAGTGCGAGCATATTTGACAGTGTGAGAGACAAAAAGCATGAGTCATTTTCACTACTCCCTCTCTCTGTGAAGTTGTGAGTTTGTCACAGCTTGTTACCTGCTGTCACTACTGCCACCACATACAGGCTGACAGAGAAGTAGGATTCAGAGGGATTTGGGCTTCTTTGGCACATGTGCATTTTTATGAGGAGGTCCCCATGTGGAGCCCCTCTGGGCTGAGGAAATGATCTAGATGCAGAGCTTCTGGCTCTTGTAACCCAGTGGGACACCTGCCTTGCTGCTCCTGTACAGCCCCCTGCAAAATCCACAAAGATCTCTCGGTATGCAGCAACTTTATTATAAAGTGCTGTTGGATACATGTGTGATGGCTTTCAGTCTTGTAATGGAGCGCTGCTCTGTGCATTTCAATGGAACACAATTATCACTAAGCCCATTTCAAACAAAATGTTTGCACTCAGTCTGTTCCTTCAGTTACTCCTAAATACACCTGAATATAAGCTCTTAACAAGTCCAAAGTTAGGTATTATTACGGATTCAATTTTTTACCAAAGTTAATAGTTCTATAACCAACACAATTTACAACACAAGACTTATTTATTTTTTTCCACAGGTTCGATAAACACCAAATGCAACATAAGATATATGTCAGCGTGACACAAACCAGAGCAGACAGCCTACACTGTTATATAAGTTACAATAAACCAGTACTGCATGTTCTTACTCAACTGAGGTTAGAATATTTGTAAATTTGACTGTTGTCTGTATTACTTATAACCAGGTTTACATACTTCTATGCAGTGTTGGGCAGTACTAGTAACGCATTACTGTAAAAATAGGCCTATTACTTTCCCCAGTAACTAAGTAGTGTAAGTAATTACTTTACTATAACAGTAATATTATTACTAGTTACTAATGCAAATAACGCTGCATTACTCGTTAGCCTACTGAACGCACCATCGTTGACGTGAATCCACAACTGTGCGCCAGCTCAGCGGCAACTGATTTTGTTGTCCGCTGAAAACTAAAGGAAGAAAGTAGAACGAGGGAGAGAGGCATTCTTTCCACAGCTGTAAGTAGCTACTGCCATTATTGTGTCAGTCTGATGCAAAGAACATTGTCGTCTAGTGTAACCGCGAACATTTCTACATCTGATTTATTGAAGCATCTGCTGAAGCAGCACAGCAACGTGAAACTTACAGAAAGAAACTCCAGCAGCTACTGTCACTGATGCTTGGACTCGTCGGGAGAGAGTGGCGTTAACATAGCGTTTGTAACTGTAACTACTGTAATGGACTAAACCATATCCACACTCATTTATTATATAGCTTTTTTGTTGTGCATTTGTAGTGCTTCTGCTCATTTTGTGTATTGATTTTTAGGATGTTAGCGAAGGTGGCCTTTGTTTCAGGCGAGGTGGCCTGTCACTGCTATAAAACACTGGTTGCAACGGTTTGCTTCCTGTCTTATGCCTCAGCTCTTCCCTCAACATGGTTTGTTTTGTTGTATTACTGCAGCAGTTAACATAGCCATGACAAAGTTGTGAAATCCAAAATACCAGCAGAATTTCAATATAAACACATCAATCCTGCCATGTACCTCCATGTTTGTTTATACTTGTGTAGTAATGTGACCCACATGATTGTGCTCATAAACAAAGGAAGTCAGTGCGTTGTTTCAGCCAAGCATTTATGGTGTTGTTTTACCTTGACTGAACAAAACAACAATTCCATGCTTCAAATATGCTAAATGAAAATATTAGTTCTGGAATAAATCAGTCAGTCAATCCATCAATCATCTGTGGATACTCACTACTCTTATCAGGATTACAGAGTTATGAATACCAAGAATAAAGTAATTCGCTTTGCTGGGTGTGCTCAGTAAGGTATGCGGTGAAAACCATAAGCAATGAGAACCAGACATACTGAGCTTCAGATTTTGGGCTGAAATGATGTTGTAACTGCCAGGCAGCGATCCAAGTGTCCCTTGGCCCATTTTTTGGTTATATTGTCATTACTGTGATTTATATTTTATACTAATCCTAGCTGTGTCAAGTGTTTGTTTTTCATTTGCATTACCATGCCATGCACAGACAATTGCTAAGTGGTCATGGAGCAAAATTCAAATGAACAAAAGCAAAACATCACTGATTTGGCAATGCTTTTTGTGCATTTGAGCTAAAAAAGCAATTTCAGAGAAGAAGTTTTGCTTGTGGAGGAGTCCAAACTAAAATCCCCTCCCCTGGTTTTAATTATGAAAATAAGTTGCATCTGGTCCCATTGAGCAAAGAATCTGTTTCCACTTCTTGTGTATCTTCTGCATTGAGATGTTTACTACATTTTTTTGTCAGCACACTAAATAGCTTCATGAGTTAAGCAGGCAGAAGGATCTAGATGAGGGCATATTAAAGACAGATATTAACAATTACAGGTAACATTGCAGATATAGGACAGTTCCTTCTACTAAAGACATTGTGGTAATAATCATTGCCTTATTTGGTCTTTGCTAAATAATCTGATTTCAACACATACAGAACTTACTGTTCTATGGTATTTTAGCAAACTTTAAATGAGGCCTTGAAATGGTTACCAGATGTGTTCTTAACACATGTTTAAGTGGCTGGTTTGACTTATAGGACAACAGTGGCCATATATTTCCACATTCAATGTCTTGTGGAAAATATAACGACATAGGTTTTAGTACAAAATAACTATTGATTCCCACTGTCTTTCAGCTGTAGCAATATACAAAACATCACCTATACTGCCATACTTTGGTAAACATACTTGGAGTCTGTTTTTGATTAGAGTGAGTAGGTTTGAGACCAGTTCTATATGTGAAGGGTGACCGACAGCTGAATCGATTAATTGATTAATCAATTGGCCATCAGAAAATTAATATAATAATTAAACTATTTTGACACATGCAAAAAAAGGTTTAGTTTCGTCTTCTAAATTGTCAGGATTTGTTGCTTTTCTAATGTGTGACACTAAACCTGAAAGTTATAGGAGCTTTAGCTAAGCTTTAGGAAACTGTGACTTTTAAATTTGAAATTTATAGACGAAATGGTAAATGTAGTAATTGACCAAATAATCAGCACATTAATCGATAATGAAAACAATCATTTGTTGCAGCTCTAGTCTAATCGTTTTTGTCTTTTTAAACTCATTTAAAGGTCCTGTCTATCCTCTAATTGGACATGACTACAATTCTGGTGTGTTGTCTTTTTTGCAATCGTAATACTTTAGCTGAGGAAAACATCCTGAGGGAAGACTTTTGCAAACTTCCTCTTTGTGCAGGCAGCCAGGATCGTCATCTCAATTCCTTTCTAAGTTGGAGGCGCTGTGAGCTCTAAGCTGCGTGATTCTCAAGCTTTACTGGGCTTTAGGATTTAACTGGGATGGAACCGGTTATCATGCGGCTGCTCGTCAGCTTGCAGGGCCTGTGGCTGAGGGGAGTCTATGAACAAACTGGTGAGAGTTTAACAGCCCCAGCCCCCTCTGTGTATGTAGTAATGAACTCGTACCTTGGTTTGGAAGGCTGCACTGCTGGTATCCTTGCTGTGTTTTTGTAACCCTCACTAAAAAAGCCTTGCTCTTAATTGTATCCCACGGGGCCCCTGAGCTTTCAGTATTCGCTGCCTTTCCTGTCCCTCGTTCTGATCCTCCCCCTCTTCCAACCGTAGCCCCATCATCCCAATTCGACAGGTCTTTCCTTTTTAATCGCTCAACTTCAAAGCGGTGTTGTGATGCCCCCCAGGCCCCTGACTCAGAGATGGGCAGGGGGCTAGCCTTTGGGGCCTGGGAAGTAGGGAGAAAGTGTGGTGGTGTACGAGGAGGCTAGTTAAGTTAGACAGGCATGGGTTAAAGAAAATAACAACAAGTAGTTAAGTTGCTGTTCTTTATCATGCTGTCACCAGAGAGAAATGGTGTTTTGTAATTACAGAAGCAGGTTGCAGATGTTTGAAAGGGTCTGTGTAAGACACTTCTCACCTTCTTTGATGAGGGAATCTTTGTAGAGGTGAAAGATACGGGCTGCTGCCTGAGGAGCCTGCTAAAAAGAGAAGAGGCCTGGCTAATGTTTGCCACTGATTTACCAAAGAGGTGGACACAGTGTCAGCTTTCATCAGCTTCAAAATAGCACCCTCCGAACACATTTCCATGGGCTGCATTCTTATCAGGTTTCCATTTAGCCCAAAACAATTAACACAGAGAAAACAGATGACTGCGTAATGAGTTCAATCTGCATCTTTTAGCTGGAATAATTCTCCAAATGAGTGAATACATTCTTGCCCAGTGTGTGACCCAGAGAACACCTACTGTAGTGCAGAGAACAAAGAAAACAGTGGGTTAGCTGTGGCCAGAGTGGTGAGACTCAGTGATTAATTGTGCAGTGCCCCCTGATCAGAGTGGGGATTGTTTCTCCATCGTGGTGGTTTATCTCTATCTCTGGTGGTTGACTCACACTGTTAGATCAATGAATCCAGAAGGGGTAAGGCGATAATTCTGCCTCAGCATTGCGCTCATTAAAGCAGCCGTTCAGGAGATATATGGCTGCTGGCAGTTACCCTCCTTCTCATATCTATAATATTAATGCGTAATGTATATGGGCTCTGTCAGAAATTTGCTTGGCGATCAACAGGGAGAGCTGACATCCAGAGCTGTAGATTTTTCCTTTTATTATGTGTTTTTATAAAATTTTGATTCAGGGCGTAAAAGGCCCCATAGGTCATTATCTCTAAATTTGGAGTTGCCTCTATAGCTCAGAGGTCTGCTTTTATCAACAGTGGTGAAAAATTGAGGTCAGACTGAGCTGCAAGGTGTAGATGGAAGAATTGTCACTTCCTCCCTTGTTTTCCTGTCCTCTTCCTGAGGAAGTGTCTCTGATCAAACTCCCTGCTGTCCTCTGACTTCTGACCTTTCAGTCAAGGTTGCCCATCTGATTGGCAGGATAAGGTGACTTATGGTGACAAAGAGAGAACACAAATGACAAGTCCCTAGCCAAATGTGCATATACAACGTGTCGTCAGATCATGTCTGAAAGCAAAAATGTTTAGGGCTGTTGTAGCCTCACTCGAAAGAATGGCGAAAAGCCTGCATTCAGAAGGGCAAGACAAAGAATCGTTCAAATGGGGGGTAACAGTGCACACTTCCGGACAGTGCCTCCTCACTTGTACATGCGAAGTAGCTGTGTGTAGAGTAAAAACATGAGCTTGGAAGTCCTTCATTCTTTCTCACCATTTTACTAGTGGTCTTCATCATGCGTGCAAAATGGACCTGTGGAAAACCAACCCAAACCCGACTTGCATGCATTTATTTCATAAAAAGAGAGACACGATCTGAGGAGAACCTGAGCACAGTCAGATCGCACATACACGAGACCCGTGGCAGTACAATGATACCCAGTGTGACCTAATTAGACTCTGTATAATTTGGACCTGGTCCGACTTTGATCCTCAGAGCCAAGTAGACCTGCGAAGACCTCTAATCTGCACACCAATTATGTGTGAAGTGAATGTACTTGTTAGATTGTCAGTTTCTGAAAGTTACAACTGTGGGATGCAGCCCCCAAATTCCAAGGTTGGACACTGTTTGATGATCAGAGGGGCTCTTAGTTTGAAGCATACTGACCCCTTCATAACTCCTATTCTTTTTCGACCACTGCAGTTTCCACTGCTATCTCTATTGTGAATTGGACTGTGGGGGATAACTACAGCACATACTGTATGTAGAAGCACATAATTTATAATGTGCCACTGTCTTACACACGGGATAGATGT
>NC_060160.1:29857669-29870990 GCF_021292245.1 Micropterus dolomieu | reverse complement strand
ATGATGCAGAAAAACTAGTCCATGCATTTGTTACTTCTAGGCTGGATTACTGCAATTCCTTATTATCAGGCTGCTCGAAAAAGTCCATTAAGACTCTTCAGCTGATCCAGAATGCTGCAGCACGTGTTCTGACAGGAACCAGGAAAAGAGATCACATTTCTCCTGTCTTAGCTTCTTTGCATTGGCTTCCAGTAAAATCCAGAATAGAATTTAAAATCATTCTTCTTACCTACAAAGCTCTTAATGGTCAGGCACCATCTTATCTTAAAGAGCTCATAGTACCTTACTACCCCACCAGAGCACTGCGCTCCCAGAATGCAGGGTTACTTGTGGTTCCTAGAGTCTCCAAAAGTAGACTAGGAGCCAGAGCGTTCAGCTATCAAGCTCCTCTCCTGTGGAACCAGGTTCCAGTTTGGGTTCAGGAGGCAGACACCATCTCCAAGTTTAACTTGGTGGGAACTGTTGGGCTTCTGTAAATAGCATCATAGAGTACGGTCTAGACCTGCTCTTTATGAAAAGTGCTGTGAGATAACTGTTGTTGTGATTTGGCGCTATATAAATAAAACTGAATTGAAGTTAACAGGTCTTTTTAGCTTCTTTTAGTAGGACTTTTCTGTGTGCGTTTTTTTTCTTTGTATGCTGGGAGGGTGTTTGCTGTTAAATTCAACCCATATTTATTCAAAGACACCAAGGGCACCATTCAAAACTTTTTTCACTTAAAAAAAACATAGCCTGGTATGTGTTGTGCTTCGTGCAGTGCATGTGTGGGAGGGGAAAAAATTACTAATTTAAAGGCAATTCAGAATGCTTTATGGAAAACATTACAAACATAAAGACAAACTGTAAACGATGTGCACACAAGGATATGTATGGTCCTGACCGGCTCTATTTGAGAAATGTCATGAGATAACTTGACATTTAAGAATAATTACAAAGTTATTAAAGGCATTGTAGAACTATTGTTTTCTACTTCTGTGAGATACTGCCAAATAGACCACGGTTTATTGCTGTTTATTTGCACCTTTTAAATCTGAGTTCAAGTCAATTTAGCAGTTATGTACTGCATTTAAAGGTGACAGGATTATACTGCTGACATTTTGATGTAACAGCAATCCTTAGTACTGTTTAGTCTATTTAGTCTGAATTTTGCGCACACCTGGTTATCAGAAAGAGTCTGATTATGTGATGGATGGATACGATTCTATCAAGTAAGGTGCTTCTGTAAGCAGTAGTTTGTTTGCTTCTGTTCCTCAGCTTAGGTCCATAAAAACCTAGAGTAAATCTCTTTCTTCAATTTGAAAGTTTTAGGCTGTTAAGCAGAAGCAGCAGTAGGTCAGGGTGGGGCTTCTGACCAGGCTGAGCAGTGACTCGAAACAGACAATTGACAATTATGAGATCTTCTTCAATAGGAGTTGACTCGCTCCTAGGAATATATACAAAAGCCATTTTATGTGGAAATCAGTGCGATCATTAATGTAGGTGTGAGTGCATGGATGAGTGAAGAATATTGTATGTAATTCTTTTCATTTTTGTGTCAGAGCATTTGATTTGAAAAGAGAATTCCAACAAATATAACATACAACAAAATACTTTTGAAATAAATTGATTACTCTAGACATAAACTTAAATAAATTAACTTAAATCCACAAAGTCAATGATGTGAATATGATGTGAAATCATTTAATCTCAATGAAATTACTGCAATCAGTGGACCTGGTCACAGGGCCAAAGTGTGCAAAAGTGCAATAAATTCAACTTTGGTGAACTTATTTACATACAAACATACTTACTCACATATTTGCACCGCTGACTGATAGGAAACTGTTTCAACAGTGACACATTGAGGGAACGAACAGCCAACAATGCGAAACATAGAAGGTTACATTTATCTGACGCTTTTATCCAAAGCAACTTACAATTGCTATTGCTCGCACACCTCTGGAGCAATTAGGGGTTAAGTGTCTTGCTCAGGGACACAATGGTGGATGGGTCACAGTGGGGGATTGAACCCGGGTCTCTCACACCAAAGGCAGGCAACTTATTCACTGCCCCATCACCACCACCGCATACAAAGTGCCTTGCACTGTCCACTTTATTATAGCTCTGCTCTGCTAAGGTCGCTGGCTGAGGCAGTGGTTTGGAAAGCTGTTGTAATTGGATGGCTTTAGCATGTTCCCTGCTGACCAGTGTGTTAGTGGTTAGCTTGCCAGTTACAGTTGTTTAGGAGCCAGGGGCCGTCTTACAGAAACTTCCTAACAGGCAGATCCTATCCAAACTGCTTGGTAACCATGGTAATAAGGGTTAGGAACTGATTTAGGAAAAAAGGCCATTACAGATTAATAGTCAATGTTCCTTTCCTAACTTAAGACAGGAAATGTGTATTAAAGAAGCATCCTAACTTTGTAAAATCTTAAATAAACCCTCCTAACTTTAGGAGAATTGTTGAGCTGTCCTAACTTTTACTTTTCCACCAGGTAGTGCTTGCTAACTTGTTTAATCCACATGGCTGCTCTTTTATTGCTTTTACAAAATTAACAAAATGTCAACTTAATTGATTCTACCGATGTGTTGATATGTGATGACAGAACCCTCATTAGTAGAAATGCTGTAGGCGATGTAATGCTAGATAATGTCTCAATGTAAAGGCTTTAAAAAACTCAAGACACGGGCCATCGATGCAAAATAGAGCCCCAGTCTGTCACCAGAACAGAGACCCGAGTAGACATGAAGCCATGTAACAACTGACTTTCAACTTTTTCTGGACCTCCTTTTATAGCGCTATTTCTAGGCGTTACATAATGTCTTGGCTGTCTTTCCTGCTGTACCTGGATCTGGGAAAATTCCCAGATATTTGTGTGTCTCTCTTCTCTCATTATTTTCTGACCTTTTAGCATTTCTAGGATTTTTTTTTACTATGATTGTTGCATTCTTGGCCTGGCTGCACTGCTGATCATTATATTTCAACCATAACCCGACTTTGTGGAATAAGCTGTTGTCTTTTGTGCTGTGTGCTATTTCTTACTGTGCTCACTCACTCTGCTGTGTGTCTGCCTCTACCAACAGCACACATGTTTGCCAACACACACACACACACACACACACACACACACACACACACACACACACACACACACACACACACACACACAGAGCCATAGTTTTAACACTGTGATCTTCACTTTAGCTGTCTGCTTCTACATTCCTGAAGGGGGAGTGGTTCAACCTTACATCAATGACCTCATCATTAACGGCAATAACAATCAAACTATAACTATAAAAAATTACACTTTAAATGATGACAATGTAGACTATTATTGCTCTAATAATTAATAATAACAATTTAGGCTATAATGCTCTAAGAATTTACATATCAGCTTGATGTAACAAAAGCATCCAAATTCAAGTCTTTGATAGAAGGAGATTGTTAAATTCAAGAAATACATGAAAAACATGATGACGTTAGCCCGCAGCCTTTATTAGTTTTTTTTAATTTTATCTTCATTATTAACTTTCCCGAGAAGAGTACAGGTTTCTGCTGGGGTCAGTGAGGGAGCACAGGAGGAGCCTCTACTCTTTGGACACAACAGTTTCCTTTCTCTTCGTCTCTTCCTTTCTCTTCATCTTGTAAATGGACTTATTTTCTTTTTGACAGCGTCAACGCTCCACTGGATGCCGGATATACGGCGGTGACTGTATCCGCTATTTTAGCCCACTCTCTATCTGTAATCTCCCAAGATAAGCTTTATGTGAATTTGGATTTCTCGACGAAGGTTACCAACACCTCAAAGTCGTCTGACTTGAAGTTCAGTGATAGTTGTTGTTTCTGCTCCATTTTCAGTGTATGTTTTATTTAAAAAATCCTACTAAAAAACAGCGATTAAAAGCCGTTTAACTCAGCAAAATGAGAAAAGTAGCATTGGTTGCTAGGTAACAGACAGATTGAGTATTTAGGATTTCCTAACCTGAGATAAGACAGGATGAAGTAAGATAAGATAGGTTCCCTAAAGTTAGTTAGGATTTGCTTCTGTAATACCAAATTGAAAAATCCTATCTTAACTTAAGACTTAGGAACTTTCTGTAATACGGCCCCAGGCCTATAAATACTCACTAAGCTTATAGACTATATTTTTTGCAAAGATGTGTGGATGAACTTCACTGTGCCATTTCTAATGTGAGCAAGCCATCAGAGGTTCTATATAGTTTTGTCATTGTTTCTTCAGGAGGAAAGTCCAGTCATTATTTACATGACAGCAAGAGGTTACTTGTTAAAGAGGTGGTATTATGCTCATTTTCAGGTTCATAATTGTATTTAGGGGTTGTACCAGAATAGATTTACATGGTTTCATTTTCAAAAAACACCATATTTTTTGTGATACCTAACATCGCTGCAGCTCCTCCTTTCACCTGTGTGTTGATTTTTGCTACAGAGTGAAGCATCTCACTTCTATTAAATCTTTGTTAGGAGTTGCACATGTGCAGTACCTAGGAAAAGACTACTACCCAATTAGAAGCAGATTAGGGCGGGTCCTGACAAGCAAGGTAGTGTAATCCAAAACAAAGCTGTTTAGGCAGTACTTACGGCTTCGATTCAGCCGAAGTTTATGCCAGAGTCTGATCCTGATACACAGGCAGAACAACCCGAACCAGTTTTGCAAACTGTGGCAGTTTTGGGGGGGAGCCAACGGGGGCCAGTGCCCCTGAAACACAGACTTTGGACCCGCGATGGCCCCCCTCTGAACGAAAAGTCTACAATAATCATAGTAATATATCTTCCATGCGACGCTATGGCGCTGATGCGAAAGGCAGAACAAATGTGTCTGAACTAGTGGGATCCTTTAGGACGTTACACCGCCACTGTCCGGTGCAAGGTAGTTATCCCTGATAGAAAGTGTTCCCCCTGCCGCCGGAGCGTGCGTGCATTCAACAGTGAAGGTGGACTTTCAACTTCACGAAAGTAAATGAAAATTATAAGACGTGGATTGTTTCATCTATCGTTTTAGTGTTGTTTTATCAACGAGGCTTTTGCAGACTAATATGACTCTGCCAATGACTAATAACGGGTGAATATGGAGAAGTTTCTACTTTCCTAGCAAAAGTTATAGTGGCATACATTTTATTTCAGACTGTTTTTCAACCTGCCATAAAGCGTATCCCCCCTTTATAAAGCACAGATGATCAAGTATTTAATTTTGTGTATACTTCACATCAGGACTAATAACAGGAGTGAATATGGAGAAGTTTGTTGTTTCCTAGCAAAAGTTATAGCGGGATACAAAATACAAACTGGGATCCAGAGAATGTCTAGTACACTAGAGCTTCTACTGTTCATTAAGCCTTACAAATAAGTGTTGCATCAAAGAATGTACTGTAACTTGAGCTCAAGTTAACAGGAATGTTTTTTTGTAAAATGTAATTTAATAAAACTATAACTAAGTTACTGAAAAGATCCTGTTACTGAAACAAATAACTAAGTTACTAAAACATTACATTATATACTAAACAAGACATTTTGACAGCTTGAACATTGTCTTTTTCTCCTTTGTCCTGGATTGAATGGGCCCCTCTGACAAAACAACTGGCCCCAGCCTGGCCCCCTCAATAAAATGGGTCTAGAACCACCACTGTTCGCAGTCTAGACTGGAGCAAGAGTTTCAAAGTGGTAAGTTATTAATCTGTAACAAATGTATCTTTCATACGTAACGCTTTCACTGTGCACTGTCTCTACATCACTGTAACAATTTAAGTCCATTCACTGCCTGGACATTCTCTAACATTACTTTGATTTCATATTTAGTTTAAGGGTGTGCCACACTAGCTGCAAAGGCGAGCATTATTACGCGTGCAAGTGGGAAGCTCCTGGTCTGAGAAGCGAGGCCAACGCAGACGTCCGTTAAACCTGCATTCTATTGAACGGCCAGCAGGGGACGACTCCTCTGGTTGTAAAAAGAAGTCCCACTCCATTAGAAATAATGATAAAACTTCTCAGCTGATTTATTACCTCAGTAAACACTTTCCTAATGAGTTTATGGTCTCAATTGCTTAGTAAATTATCCCCACTTAGAGGAAAATAGACCATAAAACATGAGTATGCTTCAGGGCTTCTGTGATTGACAAGTTGTTACCATGGCAACCTGTCAATCAGGCTAGAGTGACTCATACCCACGGAACTGTGTAAATTTAACCAGCACTGTTGAAAAAGCTTATTAGGAGTTGGCAGGTTGGTGGTTCAATCCCTGGCTCCCCCAGGTTGCGTGTCGAGATACTGAGAGCAAGATACTGAATAGCTGTTCCGCCAGTGTGTGAATGTTAGTTTCCATTTGAGCACTCAGGCTCAGTGTGTGAATGGTGAATGCAGATGTAGTGTAAAAGCGCTTTGAGTGGTCGAAAAGACTAGAAAGGCGCTATAGTGTGAGAGTGTTTTCTTTAAGCCTGTTTTTCGCTAGACAAAATTATCATCCCAGTTAAAATGACAGTTAATGTCAATTACAGATGCATCTAGCTAAGCAAACTAGCTAGCTCCACACAGAGCTGTTGGCTCCAGTCTCTTCCAAATATGGTAAAACTTGAGGCTTCACAACGGCAGTCCATAAACCAACGGGTGACGTCACAATATCTAAGTCCATTTCTTTTCTACAGTCTATGGACGCGTTACAAAATGACGCAACCCACGGGGTTAGCTAACGAGCTGGCCAGTCAGCTCCGAGCAGACGAGTCCAGCAACAACGTGAGAGGAAAGACTCGCAGCTGTGAGACAGTTTAAACGTCTGTACCGCTGTTATTCTGTCATTACAGTCTGAGTAACGTTGTAACGTTTTAACTTTAATCCAGAGACATCTGGCTCGTGATGGGCAGGCTTGTGTAAGGTAGAAGCACTTTGATAAAAAAATAAACAACAATAGCGGTATGAAAGGGGGCTGTTGTCGCTTTATTATTATCATTATTCTAAATAGACATTACATTGTTAGTGTAATGTTACAGTTGTGGTTATAGTACTTGCTTTTATTTTATATAATAAATAATAATAATCCTCTGCTACAGATCGGCTGCAGCCCTGTTCTCATACATAAGATTTTTTAAGAATACGTTTCAAGGGGTCGGCCTTCTTACATTTATATTCCTCTTATTGTTATGATTATGAAAACCGGAAACTAGCATGCTGCAAAATAAGTCTATTTATCAGTTTCATACTACATACTATACCTCAAACAGTATGCAGTATACAGTACATACTGCATACTGCGGTTGCCAGTAGTATGTAGTAGGCGGTTCCGAATACAGCCGATATCTTGTATTCAAAATGGCTGCTGAACTCTGACCTTTCAGCTGACACCTAATTCGACCCAATTGGAGCTCACAACCAATTGTGCCGATGACAGGCACTTCTTGTAGCCAATAAAATTCTGAAAATAACGACGCTCTAGCTTCAACTATGAAGTTCATGATCTACCAGCAAAAAAACACATCTGCGTAAATCTACCTTGATGCCAAGGGGCGGTGCTATTTTTGAAAAAAAAACAACAATATGCTTAGACATAGACATTAAACTTGGACTTGGTAAAGCTTCATACTGTGGCCTCACAGTGCTTTCCAGCTAATACTTACCAGCTATAGTTGTCTGCATTCATGTGTTAGCAAACATCTTCAAGCGGAAATGAAAAAAGTATTACTTTTAGTGTGTTCAAACTTATTTTAATCAATTCTAGTAGCACTTACAGTGATTCTGACTGTTGGTTTAGACAATTCAGAGTTTTATCTTTCAGAGAAGCCCAAAACAATTAATTTACTCCAAATGGTTCAAGAACAGCATTCAGTCTATTTCTGGAATGCCTTGGATAGGCGTTTTAGGCGAATTTTACAGGAATGGTAAGACGTGAAAGTAAAGTGTAACTTGAGGTCATGTTAAGCACTTAAACAAAAGACAGATGATGTCATTTGTCTGGGGAGGACAATCTGAAAATGACATGCACAGTATACGTTTTAAGCATTGAAGGTTTAGCAGATATTTTATCAGTTTTCAAAATCTATATGCTGCATTTACATATGAAATGTAAATTATATATATCTTTTTAAAATAAATAAAAAATTTAAAAAATGAAATAATATTTGACATGAAGACCTTTATAGCAGAAACAAACTTATCATGGTTTTCTACAGAATTGTTTGCGTCCCCTTCCATGCTTAATCACTGAGGAGGTTCCAGAGGCCCTCAGGTGGAATTGATGGAATTGTCATTAGCTATTGTACACCTGCTTAAATCTAGTTTTCACCATCTTAACATTGTCTTCCCCCAAACCGTTCTGCAATGTAATGGAAGTATATGAACAACTCAGATGATCCTTTTGATTCCTGGAACAAAATCTGATCAAAAGAGACACATATTTCCAAAAATGTCACAAACTGCAATCTCTAGATCCACAACAACAAATACAGAAATGATGAAAACAATCATTAGACGGTTAAGAATGCTTCCACAATGTCACAGGCTGGTGTCTGCTGTCTTCATCTTTGGAGCGCTGACAGAGTTGGGTGGTGTTGCAGTGTCAGGCTGGACATCCCTGCAGAAGAACACAGCAGGGTTTTTACAGGCCCACATTGCCACCTCCCCTCCTGCTCCTCCTTTTCCAGGACTTGAACTTGACAGCCGACTGTTATTATTCACCCCTACACGACTCACATAGCGGTCCTTTATCCTTTCTGCCTGGTTAAGCTGAATCTCACGGTTCTGGGTTTGGCTAGAGAGGTACCCAGCAATATTTCTGGTCCGATAGCCCTCCTCTCTGCTCCGCCCCAGTAACATACATATATTGGGGTTCCTCAGGGCGTAGATCAGAGGGTTGATTGCTCCATTTGCCCAGGCTAGCCAGATAGCCACCGTGTCCATTGCAGGGTTGAACGTGTAGTCCCCCATTGCTGTTACCAACCCCATTAAACAATATGGCCCCCAGCAAAAAATGATGAAAACAATCATAATCAGAACTGTGGTGGCTGTTCGCATTTCACTGTAAAATCGCAGTAAGTATGCATATGTGGTCACTGGCCTGACTCGGATTTCAGAGAGACGAACTGTCTTACAGATGTTATAATGACAAAAACACATGAGGGAGAAGGGCAGTAAATAACATACAACAATAAGGCAGATGCTATAAGCCGTCCCCATGTGTGAGGTCCCAGAGTGGAACACATACATACAGTGGCAGAAACCTCGCTTGTGGATTTCTGTAGGTGTCTGGACTAACAGATACCAAGGGAGAGAGAAAATGACAGCAATTAACCACACAGCTACCAACAACTGAGCTGCTTTCTGGCGTCCTATTTTAGCCTGTGGCTGTCTGACAATGGCGTAGTACCTGTCAAATGAGATCAGAGTCATAGTCAGGGTAGAGATGATACCAAAGCAGGTGTTAAAAAAGCCATTGGCCACACAGAAACGATCCCCAAACATCCAGACACCGTCCTTATTGAAGAGCATGACAAAGGAGAACGGCAGACATAGAACAGCTGTGAGGAAATCAGACAACGACAGCGACATGATGAAAGCGTTAGTCACTGTTCGAAGCTGTCTATGTTTGATGATGACAACGACAACTACTGAGTTACCGAGGCTGGAGAGTAGGAAGATGGAGAGGAGTACCAGGGCCTGAGCTGCCACTGTGATGCCTTGCAGGACAGAATTACTCTCAGCAGCACTCAGCACAAACGGTGTTGACGGCTGATGGATTTGACTGTGCGCGCTCCCTCTTTGGTCTCTGAATGCCGATAGGTTTCCCGTGCTTCCCACTGTGGCCCCTGTGGTGGCAGTCACTAAGCTGGTCACTATAGAAACAACCCTAAAAAAAATAAAGAGGGCCAAATCATTGTACAATCAGCATAGTCTGAAATGATATCTTGTCACATTTATTAACAGCATTTCTTGCATTTCCCCAAAAAATATTTTTCATTAGGGGTGAGTGCCATGGGGCCATTTTAATCTGTCTCTGTGCTGACTCGCGTCTCAATCTGGACAAAAACACAGTGATGATTTATTAAAATAAACCATTTACATTATATATGATTAAATATAAATGGTCTGATTCTGATAGTTGATGAAATATGCTTGCCAATCCTTTTGATTTATCTGTATATTTGAGAAATCATTATAATCTGTTGATCATCTGATTCTAATTATGAAGAGTTACACGATCAAATATACAACAAAATAAATGTCTACATTAAAGAATGAAGTTTCAGATACTGTGAGTAAAAAGACAAACTCAACTAAAAGATTCTGACTGTTAGAAGACTAAAGGAGCCAGAACATGTGGCATTCTTTACTCACTTTACTTATAGTTGTTAGGAGTCTGCAGGTCAGGGAAAACCTCATAAGTCATGCGCCATCATCACTTGTTCTAACCACATTCACATTTACATCTCATTTCCATCAACAGTGATGGAAATGTAAAACCAAATGAAGGAACACGTATAAAATGAGAATAAATAAAACTATTTCCCCAGTGCATGCAGGGAAGGTTCCCGACACACCTAGGCCTCTGGGCAGTTATTGCAGACTAACTAAACCAGACCAGGGGCCTCATTTATAAACGTGCGTACGCACAAAACAGTGCTGCAAACGTGTGTACGCCCCTTCCCACGCAAAGGTTATGATCTGACAGGAGAATGTGTGGTCCTCCACGCAAACTCTGAACCATGCATACGCACATAAACTGGAAAAATGAGAAACGGTGACTCACATACTATTGTGTAAAATAAATGAAAATATTTCTAGCTAACTGGTAGTGTTTTTATAGCCAATGAAACTTATAATAATAAAATATAATAAAAGTGTGTCCTCTAGGATTTTCTTTTTTTCAGCAGCTGGGGCAGGACAAACCGCACCGCAAAATAGTCACGCTTCACAAAAAAAGTCAACTTCAGTGTTTCCCCTAGGATGGAGTCGTAGCAGCGGAGGTGAAGCAAATTCTTTTTCTGAATATAAAACCCCAACACAACATGTCTCTGGAACATTGCTCTTGCACAGATGCACATTAGTATAGCTTAAAACTGCAGTGTTTTCCCAGTTTAATGTGAGCTAATGTTTGGGGGTCCTCCCCCCAAGAAAATGTTTTCCAATGAAAAATATGTAATTTCATATCATATCGCTGAACAAAGAGTTGGAAAAACTAGAGCAGATAATAAATAACCAAAGATCAGTCTACTGGAGGAACTACAACCTTTAGATCTGGAGAAAGTAATTTGGTTGGTTCTGTTGATCCACAGTGATTTTACAGTGATGGCACAGCATGTTTTGGGCATCACCCTGTTAATATGACCTCCAGAATCATTATAGATACGACTGTTCATGTTTGCCTTTTGTGTCTTCATTTTACAGCTTCTGACATTTATCTGTAGACATTAATATAAAAAACAGGCAACATGAGAAACCTCCTCCCTTCTGAGGTGCATTTTATTTGCACATTAAAATCCAAAAAGAAACGTCTCCTCATCAGCTTAAAAGGACTAGTTTGCATCACTTATTAGCTTTGCTAACCTCGGCTCCTCCGGTCACCTCCGTCCTTTCTTTTCCAAAACCCCTTTTTCAGACTGAAAACTGAAAAATAATTTAGGCAGTAACAAGTAGGCAGTAATAAAATACAGCTACCAGTTACTTTCTATAAATTGAGCTAATGTTAAGTTACATAGCAGCTCTGTAGCTGCTGTAGAAGTTTTCCTGCTCAGTTGCGCAGTCTGAAGGGGAGATGTTAGCTAACTTAGCGCTAACCGGCTTCACTTTTCCAGCAGGTGGGAAACAACAGACTTTTCTTGGTCTTGAGAAGCTGGGACTGTAACAGACACCGTATATTTACTGCCAGAATATTTTCCTCCGCTCCCGTCACTTTCTGCCACTCGGACAATCAAACACTGATTCAGAGTTACGCTGCTCTTATAACACCATCTGTCACGCATGTTCTGCATAGAACGAGGAGAGGAAGCGAGCAGAGCATTGAGTGCTGCCGTGCTCACACAGCGTGTAAGTGAAAACATTTGGAGCGCAAAGTTTTAAAATTTTAGTAGCGGCAGTCGTGATTCAGCAGCAACGTATATAGAGGAAACACTGTATAATAATATAATATAATTAAATAATATTATTTTATTTGCCAAACAGATGAAAGCCTTTCTGAATAAAAAAGCACTTTTTTGATTGATTTTCACTGAAGCGCTCAATAAAAAACATTATTTAGAGACAGATATCTGTTTTTGAAAAGAATGCAGTGCAACTTATTCTCAGAAATAAGGTGAACAAGGGGACAGATTACATTTAAATTGATGCCGTTTTCATTGCCTCAGTCAAGTAATTACGAGTGCATAGTTTCATATATTGTTATCAGATGTTTGTTGCCTTATGGTATTTGAGCCGAACACTGTGTGCCAGCGTGTGGATGTGATGCGCAGTATGGAAAATGTAACACTATTTATAAAGTAAATCTTTCAGTGTGCCGCTTATGTCACATAAAACAAGTCATATTTCTTATAACTCATCAGCAGCCTCGTTAACTGAGTGGAGTGTTTGTGTAGCCTAAAGAAATGTTTAAACACAGATTAATGTTGAGTCGGTGTGTACATATGCAAAAACAATGTCGGACACCGTAGTTTTCTCTGGACCCCTGCCAAATCTGACCAGTGATGACATGTATAGCCGCATGTCGTCATTCCGCCGCTGGTTGTCGAGGTGGTGTCCAGCAAACGATGTGGGCTTTGTTGATCATTGACAGACTTTCTGGGGAAGACCTGGTCTGATTCGGAGAGACGGCATCCATCCCACTTGGGAAGGAGCAGCTCTCATTTCTAGAAATCTGGCCAAGTTTATTAGTGGACCAAATCCAAGACAACCCAGAGTTGAGACCAGGAGGCAGAGTCGCAGTTTAACACACTTCTCTGCCCTTCTTTTTCAGCAATTACCCACCCAAAACCCTACGCAGAGTCGCAGTCTAACACACTTCTCTGCTCCTCCATTTCAGGAGTTACTTAGTGAAAATCCTATAGTGACGGTGTCTGTCCCCCGACCATTGAAATTATTTAAAAAGGTAAACAGAAGAGGAGCTGTGCATAAAAACCTCATAAAAATTAAAACCACAAGAGCAATAGTGCAAACGAATAGGAGAGTTAAATGTGGACTCTTAAACATCAGATCTCTCTCTTCTAAAGGTGTACTAGTAAATGAACTAATATCAGATTATGATATTGATTTATTTTGTCTTACTGAAACCTGGCTGGGTGATGGAGAATATGTTAGCCTAAATGAATCCACCCCTCCCAGTCATATTAATACTCACATTCCTCGAGGCAC
>NC_060160.1:29848148-29857569 GCF_021292245.1 Micropterus dolomieu | reverse complement strand
GGTTTGATAGTAATTTAAATTTCGAGCAGCACACCACAAAGCTTGTTCAATCATGTTTTTATCAACTTAGAAATATAGCAAAAATTCGATCTATGTTAACTTTTAAGGACACCGAGACCATTTTACACGCCTTCATTTCATCACGCCTGGATTATTGCAACAGCCTTTTCACCTGTTTAACCCAAAAATCTATTGATCGACTCCAGACTGTCCAGAACTCAGCTGCCAGGCTTTTAACCAGAACAAAGAAATATGACCACATTACTCCTATTTTAGCTTCACTACACTGGCTCCCAGTATGTTTTAGAATTGACTTTAAAATTCTATTGATCACTTTTAAAGCTCTTCATGGCTTCTCGCCTTGGCGGCTGTGGCTCAGGAGGTAGAGCGGGTTGGCCGTTAATCGGAAGGGCGGCGGTTCAATCCCTGGCTCCCCCTGGTTGCATGTCGAAGTGTCCTTGGGCAAGATACTGAACCCCGAATTGCCCCCTGGTGGCTATTCCTCCAGTGTATGAGTGGGTGTGAATGTTAGTTTCCGTTTGAGCACTTAGGCTCAGTGTATGAATGTGTGTGACTGGTGAATGCAGATGTAGTGTAAAAGCGCTTTGAGTGGTTGGAAAGGTGCTATACAAGTACGGAGCATTTATATTTCTGACCTTTTAGTCCCATACACACCAGCACGTACCTTGAGATCCTCGGGCAGAGGTCTGTTGTCTGTTCCAGAGTCTCGACTGAAAACTAAAGGGGACAGAGCGTTTGCTGTCAGGGCCCCGAGGCTCTGGAACAGCCTGCCCGAGGAAATCAGGTCGGCTGAGTCAGTGAACTCTTTTAAGTCCCTTCTTAAAACATACTTTTATAGGAGAGCCTTTCCCGATCTTATTTGACTTTATTTTATCCCTTTTTTTAATTCTATTTTACTAATTTTATATTTATCTTAAACGTGTATTTTAGTCTTTTCTTTTCTTTATCTTGTATTGTTTTTGTATTATTGTTTTTTGGGTATTATTGTCTTTACACTTGTTAAAGCTCAATTTGAAAATGTTAACCTTGTTTTTGTTAATGTTTATGCACCAACCAGTGGAGCAGACAGGTTAGCGGTGCTTAATGTTCTGTGTGACATCATCCAGAATAGTGATGAGTAGTTGTTTTTAGGAGGTGATTTTAATTGTACAGAAAATCCAAAGCTTGATAGGAATCATCAAGAGCCTCATCTTGCTTCATCACGCAGGTTCAGACAGCTGACCGAAGCACATGAGTTGTCTGATGTGTGGAGGATTTTTTATAAAAGTCACAGACAGTATACCTGGAGTCACTGTAAAGACAATGTGTTATCTCTGGCCAGGCTGGATTACCTGTACTCTTTTAAACACCATATGAGCATTTTTAAAAGCTGTCACATTCACCCAGTGGGCTTCTCAGATCACTATCTTTTTGTTTGCCCTGTTTTTACAAAGAATGTCTGTCTACAAAGTGCTTATTGGCATTTTAACACTGCCCTGCTTCATGACAAGGCTTTTAGAGCAGCTCTTGAATACTTTTGGGTTAACCACAGAATCTGTAAACCTAATTTCACCTGTGTTCAACAGTGGTGGGATTTTGGTAAATCGCAGATTAAACAGTTGTGTCAGCAGTTCACTTGCAATGTCATTGTTGTGTATAATTTTAGAGCATTATAGCCTAAATTATTATCATTAATTATTAGAGCGATGGTGGTTTACATTGTCAATATTTGAAACTTTTGTATTCTAAGTGGTGTCTATTTCTGTTGATAATAAAAATGTTGGTACAAGTTCAAGCTTTCTTATCTGGCCCAAGTCTTGCATTTTTTACGCGATATCACTAGAGATGTAACCAGATCTATGAGGGACCTGGAGTCTCAGGTGGTAGAACTGCAGGGTTTAGTAGATCCCTTAAATCTAAAAAGTCGGCTCTGGCCAACCTGCTGGGCACTGCAGCCCAGAGAGCTCTGGTCAGATCACGCTTCCTTGACGTCACACAGATGGATACCCCCTCTCAGTTCTTTTTTGGTCTGGAGAGGAAAAATGGACAGAGATAAACTGTTGACTCTCTGCGATCTAACAGTGGTTCTGCACTCTCAGACTCCTCTGAGATTAGGAAATTTGCAGCCAGCTATTACAAAGATCTGTTTACGTGTGAACTGACGGAAATCCAGGTGTGTGCAGCAGCTTCTTCACTGGTCTTCCTCAGGTGGATGCTGAGGCCAATGTGAAGTTGGCAGCACAACACACAGACAGACAGCAGCCCCTCGCAGCTTCTGGCTTGTGTGGTGGTGAGAGGTGATGAACAACAGACTGAACTACCAGTGCTCGAGTT
The DNA here is from genome assembly GCF_021292245.1 of Micropterus dolomieu. Taxonomy (NCBI): domain Eukaryota; kingdom Metazoa; phylum Chordata; class Actinopteri; order Centrarchiformes; family Centrarchidae; genus Micropterus; species Micropterus dolomieu. The sequence continues at coordinate 29,855,235 of NC_060160.1, read as the reverse complement.
TACTAAACAAAAGGCAAATATCTAACTAATGTTAGCAAGACTAACTTTCTGTCACTTCCTGGATTATACTGCAGTCTCTGGTACTGGAGGCAGGGTTGGAATACACCTGCTGAGTAGCATATTCATCTATCTTGTCTTCTATTACTTAAACTTCAATAACATTATCTGAAACCTTTTGCTCAGAAGCATGGAAAGGTTCATAAATCAGTGTGTCAGAGAGAACATCCAAGGAAATGTTTCCATCATCATCAAGGAAAATAACTTCTTCATCAAGGGACAGACTAAATGTCTGGGCCACAGATGGGTTAGATGTCTGAGAAGTTGGAGGGGAAATCAAGGTTGGTGCTACACTTGCATGCATGAAAGGGCTGGAGCTGGACAAAGGCCCGTCCCAGGACAGAGAGGTCACAGAGCATTGAGGTGACATGGAATGGGAGGAAGATCTGGGAGAAAGGTTAGGTGAGATGGGGGCCATGACTATCTGCAATCTCTCTTTTGATTTGGCTTGTACTGATGAGTCACTTAAACCTGAATCATCACTTGTGTGTCTTTTTTTCTCTTGTCATGTCTTTTATTTGAACAAATGTACAACCAAAGTATTTTATGACGAGTTGTATCATACAACTTCCCAACTGTGAGTGTGCCATCTAAGGGCTTCTCTGAGCCCATAAGTCAAAGTCCCCAACTCTTCCTTTTGCAGATTTCCCATTGGGAAAGAATATTTTCTTCCCATCTCCTAGAATCACTCACCAGTTGGTCGTCTACCTGCCTGAAATAACCATCTTGACAATTCATCCAACCTAGTTCTAATTTTCTTGTTTTTCTTGCGGCATTCTTGTTTCCCAAACCAAGTCCAGGACAAGAACAATTTGGAGAGCTTGTTGTTGCTTGGCCAGAAGTTTCATTTTAGATCGTATGCGTTCTATAAGGTTCTTTTTCTTCTCTGCATTGCTGCATGCTTCTGCTGAGGATGAGCCTATCCAATTTTTGGCAAACACACACAGGGTTTCCTCATCCATCATCCTGACAACATCTTGATCTACCTGCCAGGGTTTTAAAAAACTTACATTAACATGACAGCAAGACAGGTGATCTTCAACCTAAAAATGGTTAGGTTACTGTCTTAAAGGAAAAGTTTACTTTCAAGTTTGAAAGTTTGAAGTTTTTAAATCCACAGTTACTAATTACTATTTTGTTGGGATATTTATAACATTTTCAAATGAAAAGATTTTCCAATTAGCATGTCACATTTGAATAGCATCATCATCACTTATTTCTAAGGAGATGCATACCATAATGGGAAATACATTAGAGCAATGTGAGTTGTCAGCGATTAGCTGCATTTTATTTAAGCTATGTGAGAAGAATAGAAATATGTATTTCCCTTTCCATAATACAATCAAATATTTACATGTTTCCTTTTCTCTTCAATCATCTGCAAAACTGCACAAAACAGGGCTTTTAAGATGAGCTTTAGGACTTGTGACTGTCTTGTAGATCATCATTGAACAGTGACAAATAAACCAGCTCACTGGACAACACATAATAAACACAATGAAACACCCAATTTACCAGTACAGCAAGTATTAAGTAATTCACCTTTATCATCAGCTTAACATTTCTCATGTATAAATAAGAGGTAAGTAGATAAGTAGTAGACCACAAAATATTGTATCATAGTCTGTTTCTATTGCTACATATAAAATTTAAATAATGTGGCACATAGGGGGCATTTTGCCACTGACTTAAGTAAATCTTTCACTTATCTTGTCTAACTTATCTTGTGTGATACCTTATACTTGTGAATTTCACCAAAATGAAAATCTTATTTTCCTTAGTTATATGTATTTCAAAAGGAAATAAGATTTTTTTTTTGCTGTTTTAAACAGTGTTTTCAAAGCATCAAAATACAGTTTGTCAATACAATATACAGTAATATGAACATTAAGACAACATGTATGTGTGTGTACAGTACATTTATACACACAGTTCTGTGCAAATGTTTTAGGCAGGTGTGGAAAAATGCTGTAAAGCAAGAATGCTTGACATGTTAATGGATTCGTTATAAATAAACAAAATACAAAGTGAATTAACAGAAGAAAAAATAAAAATCAAATCAATATTTGGTGTAGCTCAGGGGTTTGTATGCATATTGTCAGGAGTATGATTAAACAAATACACCAAACAGGTGCTAATGATCATAAATTCAATATGTAGGTTGATAGAATCATTAAGTGAAACAGAAACAGCTGTGTAGGAGGAATAGAACTGGATGATGATTAGCCAAACTCCGCTAACAAGGTGAGGCTGCTGTCAAAACTCACACACCATGGCAAGACTGAGCACAGCAACAAGACACCAAGTAGTTACACTGCATAAGTAAGGTGTCTCCCAGGCAGACAGGGGTTTCTGGAGGTGCTGTCCAAGCTCTTGTGAAGAAGCACAAAGAAACGGGCAGCGCTGAGGACTGTAGACGCAGTGGTCGGAACACAGAACACGCAGAAAAATGGCAGCAGGTGCTCTGGACTGATGAGTCGATATGTAAACAAACATGCTGTAACCTTTGTAAAATGCAAACAACAGACTGTGTGTGTACATAATATGCATGTATTTGTGTGTGTTCTGATGGAAGTTTAGTCTATGTTTGGGGAAATGAATCCCCAGTTAACAGTAATGTTATGGATCGTATTTAGGTACGTAGTTCACTCACTAAATATAACTGTAGAATGGGAGCCGCTCTGGCTTCCCGTTCAGCTATCAAGCTCCTCTCCTGTGGAACCAGGTTCCAGTTTGGGTTCAGGAGGCAGACACCATCTCCACATTTAAGAGTAGGCTTAAGACTTTCCTCTTTGATAAAGCTTATAGTTAGGGCTGGCTCAGGTGAGTCCTGAACCATCCCTTAGTTATGCTGCTATAGGCCTAGACTGCCCGGGGATTTCCCATGATGCACTGAGCTCCTCTCTCCTCTACTTTCTCTCCCTCTGTATGCAACCTCATCCCATTATTGCATGTTACTAACACAACTTCTCCCCTTTCTGGTAGTCTTGTGCTTTCTCGTCCCTCTCCTCTCTCCTCCTATCACTTCCTGCAGGTGTTTCTGGCTCTGGAGCTGTGGAGTCTGGATCTGTGGTTGCGGGTCACCTGCTGCCCCCGTGTTCCTGCTCGACACCCTCTGCTGCAACGACTATTGTTACTAGTCCTATTGTTATTGTTATTATAATCATTAACATTACGATTGTTATCATTAACACTATTATAAATATCTGTACCATTTTTCATTTAGTCTATAGCAACATCACCTTTACTGTCTGTACCTCTGTGTGTGTATATTGTGTAGGCTGCCCCCCTCTTCCTCTCTCTCTCTCTCTCTTTCTCTCTCTCTCTCTCCTTCACCCCCAACCAGTCGAGGCAGATGGCCGCCCACCCTGAGCCATGGTTCTGCTCGAGGTTTCTGCCTCTTAAAAGGAAGTTTTTCCTTGCCTCTGTCGCCTAGTGCTGCTCTTGGTGGGAACTGTTGGGCTTCTGTAAATAACATCATAGAGTACGGTCTAGACCTGCTCTTTTATGAAAAGTGCTGTGAGATAACTGTTGTTGTGATTTGGCGCTATATAAATAAAATAGAATTGAATTGAAAATTAGTGCTAATATATAGAGAATTTATTGCAGTGTGAACCACAATTGATATATTTTTAAGTGTGCAAAAACACATATGGACAATATTTCAAACTAAATGTAGAAGTAAACAGAAGGGGAGATGGCCTTGTTTGCTCAAATGTATATTTTGTCTTCAAAGTATAATTTGTGTGCTTGCGAAAGTCCCACTGCACCCTGAGGAATGTGGTACACATCTAACACCATAGTGGCATCATGAGGTGTTCTGAGCCATCACTTTGATGTGTCTCTAATGTTTCTTGGCTGCACAATTAACTTAGCTGATCTGCCAAACACACATGAAGTGGCAGTGTGAATTGCTTTGGAGTCTATCAAGAGGTCTTTGTTTAGGTCGACATCTCACTATATTTTAGCCAAATCATGAGTCCCAATGCTAATGATTTTAGTCTAATCTTAAGACTGTACGGATATAAAATGGGCCGTTTTAAAGACTTAAAGACCAGATTTGTTCATCCAGTGAGTTGAATTAACCTGGAGCCTCATGTCATTTTACTGGCAGGATGCAAAATCTATCAGCAGTTACCATAGCAACTGTATTACACGTCAGACGGAGCTGTGAGCACGTTCATGTGGAAGACGTGGTTTCTGAGCGGTAGAGAGACACTGGGATAGAGAGAGAGAGGGCGCTCGTGCAGAATCTCCTTCACATTTAGGATTTCTAGAGCAGCTTCGTCTTCTCACAGTGCTCTTCTCATGTTGATGGAGATATGGAGCAGCAGAAGCAGGGCTAGCTGTTCCAGGTCCTGACAGAGACCAGGGCGGTAGCCGCCGTCTCTCCTGATTTCTGTGTCGTCTTCCCGCTTCGCTAAGGAAACAGCTGAGGAAACAGACTGACTTTCTTCACCTCTTCTTACTAAGGACTCCAAAGGACAAAATCTGAAGAGCACATGCAGCCTAACATGGGCTGTGACTGCTCTGAGTCAACAGTGAACAAAGCGACATGAAGAAAACATGAGCGCAGGAGAGACGCAGCGGAGGCTGCTGGGCAGAGTGGAACAAAATGACCGAAGTCTGATGGAACACGAAGGGAGGAACTAATACCGAATAAAAGGACTGTTGTGCCTAATTGGCGAGCATGCTTTTACGTCATGTGAATAGGACACGGGCCATTTTTAGGAATGAAGGTAAACCAATAACTTCCGGGTAAGTTTACTGCTCTTTTGAAGAATCAAAGTGAGGTGAAAGACTGAGGGCCCGCTCTGAACGCAGATACCTCCAAGCGTCTGAAAGGGCTTCAGTTAGGTTATGGCTACACCTTAAACAGCTACTATGCATGCTGTTTTTATTTTCAGGTTGAATGGTGGGCTCTCTTTCAGAACTGTAGAAGGTGAAGAATACCTGTAACTATTACACTATCATATCCCTATTTTAAGCATTATAGAAATGCACTGGTACTTCAGTATATCATATGTCAAAATATTCAAGAGAATTAGAAACTAGCACAAACAGTACAGTATACATAGCCCTGTTCTCCCCGTGTCTGCGTGGGTGCTCTCCGGGTGCTCCGGCTTCCTCCCACTTTCCAAAGACATGCAGAAAGGTCACCTAGGGCACCAATCAACTAAATTGTCCTTAGGTGTGAGCGTGAGTGGTTGTCTGTCTATGTGTGACCCTGTGTGCCCCGCCTTTTGCATGATGTGTGTGTGTGTGTGTGTGTGTGTATATATATTGTGTACATATTATATGATGCTCTCTTGTGACCTCTTAATCATCAGAGCTGGGTGTCAGTAGTCCACCAGGGAGTTTTATGCATATACATATAATTTTCTCAATGTGTCGGGCATTATATTTTCATAATCACTTTTCTTTACTCTTCCATTATTAACTTACAAAAACCTAGATATTGCACTATGTCAGTTTTGTCAGATCAGCCTAATAAATCAATGATAACCTATGAACACAGATTTGACTTCTCCTTGTCTTTTCCTTTCTTCTGTTGATGGATTTGGAGATAATGAAAATAGAAAACTACAAATGGATGAGAAGGAGTTACCAGCGGCTACGTTGGAATCCAGGAAACCAACACAGACCGAGTCTAATCTGAATCGATGTGTGTGAGACGAGGGGTGACTTTTGTTGTGTGGTTTTTATGATTCATCAATGGATCCGGCTGTTAGCACAGCCCTGCGGGGCAGCGGGGGCAGCAACTACACAGCTGATACCTCAGGTCCAGGCTTCACCAACCAGCTGGGCACTGCCTCGCCTGTTGTGCCAAGGTAATTCTCTCTGTCATTCCACCATCTGTTTGTTCTGCTTTGAAAAAAGTTAGTCACGAATTCCATCAACCTAGTGGAAGGAATTGCCACAATGGGACACCTGCTTTCTACAGTGACCTATAACTGACAAAAGTATTTCTAACAGTCTAAATAGAGAAACTAACTAATGTTAGCAGATACAAATAGCAAGCAGAAGTGATTTCATATCTCAAATGTAGAGTAAACCGAAGGTCTTTAAAAAATGAAGACATCAGCCACAGGGCATCAGTGGTGTGGGTTACAGATTCTGGGCCTCCTGCTCCTTCAGAACCTGAAACAATAAACATGGTGAATTGAAAAGTATTAAAAGGAAATAAAGCAATTCTGCGAAAAAATTATGACTATCAAAAAGTATAACAAAGTCTTAATTGCCATTTTACTTTGTATTAAATTTTGTAGATATTTTTTTCAATGTGAAAATCCTGTTTGCCCAAAGATTTTGTATGCTAAAGATGCGGGTGGATGTATTTATTATATTTCATAGCCAAAGGTAGGCTCCTAGATTGACAGAGCGTAGCAGTTGTGGGATTCTGCTGTGAAGGCTCAGCGCTCTACCGTTCAAGTATTTTTTCACTATACACCTCTAAAAATAGGTACGAACCGAAAACATTATTTTCGGTCACAGTGTTCGAGTAAAGACTACACCCTACCCTAATCTTCCACCCCTCACTGCTAATCGTTCAAGATATAATAGTAATAGTAATAATAGTTCATAGTGGGACTGGCAATCAGGATTTCTCCCAGTGAGCCGGTAGCTCTGTGGCCGCTTGAGCAGTTATACAGAAACAATTAAGATGCGCAGTTGGAAGCTGAAGTGGTAAGACAGAAGACAGAAGAAGGGAGAAGATAAGCAGTGTTTGAGTTTGGCTAAGGAAAACGACACAGAAAATGGGTCCTTTGTAATTTTCACCAGTGCTGTCTCTGTGCTATGATGAGCTCTAAATCCTGACTGAAAATCCTCAAATAAACTATTGCTCTGTAGAAAGTCACACAGCTGTTTAGCAACTGCTTTCTCCAGAACCTTAGAGAGAAATGGAAGGTTAGATATAGGTCTATAGTTGGCTAAAACATCCGGATCAAGTTTGGGCTTTTTCAGAAGAGGTTTAATTACAGCTACTTTAAAGTACTGTGGTACATAGCCTGTTGATAGAGATAGATTG
>NC_060160.1:29839118-29848048 GCF_021292245.1 Micropterus dolomieu | reverse complement strand
CCCTCTGTATGCAACCTCATCCCATTATTGCATGTTACTAACACAACTTCTCCCCTTTCCGGTAGTCTTGTGCTTTCTCGTCCCTCTCCTCTCTCCTATCACTTCCTGCAGGTGTTTCTGGCTCTGGAGCTGTGGAGTCTGGATCTGTGGTTGCGGGTCACCTGCTGCCCCCGTGTTCCTGCTCGACACCCTCTGCTGCAACGACTATTGTTACTAGTCCTATTGTTATTATTGTTATTATAATCATTAACATTACGATTATTATCATTAACACTACTATAAATATCTGTACCATTTTTCATTTAGTCTATAGCAACATCACCTTTGCTGTCTTTTCCTTGCCTCTGTCGCCTAGTGCTTGCTCTCGGTGGGAATTGTTGGGCTATGAAAAGCGCTCAGAGATAACTGTTGTTGTGATTTGGCGCTATATAAATAAAACTGAATTGAAAATTGAACTCATTACATTTACTCATTTAGCTGACAAGCAGCTTACAATTGCTGTACATGTCAGGGTCACAGTAGGGGATTGACCCAGGTCTCCCACACCAAAGGCATGCGTCTTAGCCATTGCGCCGCCACCATCACTCAGTAATCATTACAGTTCAACAGACCACACTGTTAATGCTGTGTCTCCATCACTTCCCAGAACACACTACTGTAAGTGTAGTCAACTTAATCATCAGTAATCATTATGCGTTAATATTTACCGAAAATTGCAGCATATTACATAATACTTAATCGCTGCTGTAAATGTGTACCACGTTTCGGGAACGGCCCGTTTTCCCTCCAAATTTAAACAAAACTTGTTGTTAGATGTATGTGCCTATTGCATTAATATTTATCGATAATTGCTGCAAATATAGCTGCTGCTGGTGTCTGTCCCGCCTAAAACCATTCAAACTGGTTTAAAGCTCTGATTTGTTTGGAACTATGGAGAGCTACATGAACCACGTGACCGCGTGGCTACTAGATCCAGGAGTGTCGTAACTCTCTTTAAGGGCTCTGGGATGCACACATTGTAAATGGTAAACAATAACCTAAAAGGCACAATAAAGCATGTAAATTGATGAAGAAAAATGTTGCTAGGTAGCAGGTTACACTAAAGAATCTCTATGTCATCTTCTCTGCACAAAATGTAAAAAATGCCAAAACATTAGGAAGTATAATATTCAACATCTTCTGTCTTTTGAGGATGACTCATTCAGTCACTTGTTGTCATTAAAATGCTTACAACAACAGCGCAGTGATGAAAGGCGGGGTACACCCTGGACAGGTCGCCGGTCCATCGCAGAGACCCTGTCATTAAAACATTAAAACACAGCCACGTAGCAATGTTAGCGTTAGCCCTGTAAACAGCTAACAGCTGATCCGGTCCGCCAGAGAACGCAACGTAACTTTTCCTTTCTATTTCCCAACAGAGCCGTGCTGTTGTTTCACAGCTCGTGACTGGTGAACAACCTGCAGTGTTTGTGCTCATGTGTGTTTCTCTGTCTGCAGACTTGAGGTGGCCCATTTATATGTGTTTATTTCTCTGTTCCTCTCTCTGTGCTGGAGTTCTTTAAGAACTTGGTGGCTTGATCCAGATTATTATTAAATTGGCTGAATTTTAATAAGAGTGTGTTTATTCATATAGTGTATCAAGCTTGTTACTTCAATATATTTACTCCAAATCTGATGTAATATTTTACTCATGGATAGGGACGTTAGGCTTCTGTATGAATGAGCACTTTAGAGATAATGATAGTAATTATATACATAAGCCTTTATATGGCTGGTCTGATTGTATACTCGGAAAGATTGTGAAAATGGAAGGATTTAGCCGGAGTAGTGGTGATTACATATTGACAACATATTTCTGTGGTTTTTACATGGTTTGAATTTGGTTGTGGGCCCAGGGGGGTTTATATAATAATGATATACAGTAATCAAGAGGTGAATTTGTGCATTATACTTTGTCAAATAAAGCAAGCCAGGCAGCTTCCGTGTTTGAGAACAGCGCGGTTTTTTAATCGCCCACTAGAGGGAGGCAGCGCCACAATAACCAGCCTAGTTCAAATGAACAAAATGACTAAAAAAAAGATTAGTTCATTTTAATGAACGAGATTTGAATGAGCGAGTCTGTCAAAACAGTCGAACTTGCCATCACTAGATTACCCCTCTGAGAATGGTGATGCCATAAATGATACTGAGACTGAACTGTGAGAGGCAGCGATATACCGGCCGCGAGGCATCTAGTGTGCCGGAAAGCCAGAAGAAGAAGAAGAAGAAGAAGAAGTCAACTTCCGTCACGTTTGTCTGTAGGCTGCAGTTGGACCCTTAGCAATCGTTCCGCGTCTTACGCATCCGGATTGGTATCAAATGAAAACACGGTAGCACTGAGGCGTGAAAACCCTTTTAACCGTTACAAAGCCTACAATGGGTAAGTTAACGTTGCGTTGCATCCGATTTGTTTGCTTGTTACGTTAGATTGAGCACCGCGTAGCTTGCTGTGAGCTAACGTTAGCTGCACCGGCTAACGTAACGTTATGCCATGCCAGATGTTTCAGCAGATGTTTCAAACTGCGACCAGTTTCTTGGACACTGGCTTGTGATGGTCTCTCGCTAACGTCAACGTCATCCTTCTTTCCAAAAAGATCTTAGTTTGAAATATTGCCTTATCTAAATGAAGAAGCTAAGTTACCCACCGGAGAGCTGATTGAAGGACCGAGAGACCGACGCTTCCCGGTGTTGGAGCCCTGCTGGCTTTCAAACTAACTGGTTGCCGTGCGCGTAACTGTGTTGTGGGCAGAATATTTCCACTTCTGCTCCTCATGTGGCTCGGTGTTTCAATAAATTCATGTTTTCACAGTATTGTCAGAGTAAGAAAGTCACTGTTTAAATTCAATATTGCCTCGAGAAAAACACCTTGATAAACATGATTTTAAGATCGCTCAAAGTAACCAGCTGTTGTAGAGCAGCCCAATCAAAGTGTTACCTGGATGATGACGTGCTTAATCAATACGTGACTGGAAGACAGTCATCTGTGATTGCTGGATCAGCTCGCAGGTAACGTGAAGATCTGGGACTAGATGTTACTTTTTGCTCAGGTGAATTCGAATCCAGCTCCAAGTCTATTTTCTTCCATTTCTTTTTTCGTGTGTGGCTATATAATGTAGTGCTCACTTATTCAATCATGATCGCCGCAGTAGATTTAAGATGCGACTTGAAACTCGCCAGGAACATGTTTGTGAATGTGTGACGAATCTGGGGATGGAATCAGTCCGCAGCTGCTGCGCACAACACGCGCACGCGTGTGGCGACCAGTTACTTTGGAAACCAGTAGGGCTACAACACCGGTATGCATGTCTCTGCCTCACTGTACCGGAGACAGTTGTGTGACATAATGCTGATTCTGACAGGTCAACAATAAACCCACCTCCTGAAACACAGAATGCATGGAAGCGATGGAGGATAGGAGCTTGAAAATATCAGTCAGTAACAGTTGGCTACAAATGAGTTACCAGAAAGTACTTTTGATCCGCATAGCTTAACTTACCCGCTAACGTTAACGTTCAGTTAGTAACTTAATTGTTCAGCTCAGCTTCCTCATGGAAATGCCTTATGTTAGGTCATGTGGAACTTGGAGCAACTTAGAGTTTTTATGGTTCAAACCTGTAACAAAGTGATTGTGCTGTCAGAATGTTTACCAGCTGTTACTCTTGCAGCTGTGGCCATGAGCTCAACGTGTCCAGGCCTGTACTGTGGCAGAATGATGGTCAATGGATCAGTGGAGGGGGACTGTGGGGTGAGTACTTAAAACCAGATTTGTCTCTGTGGGAAGGCGGTGCAGCGCCTGTTTAGAGTGACAGGATGGAATGTTATTACATTTGCACACAATTTACGGCCTAAATGTGCTAAATGAATATTAGAAATCACTGACCACTTCTTTAGGTACACCTGTTTGATCCAAATACAACCAAGTCAATCTTTCAAAAAAAACATGATTCTACTTTATATTTATTAGGTACACCATGCTCGTACTGCGTTGGACCCCGTTTTGCCTTCAGATCTGCCTTAATTCTTAGTGGAATACTTTCAACAAGCTTTTGGAAACATTCCTCAGAGACTTTGGTCCATATTGACATGATAGCATCACACAGTTGCTGCAGATTTGTTGGCTCCACATCCATGATGCCAATCTCCCGTTCCACCACATCCCAAAGGGGCTCTGTTGGATTGAGATCTGGATTGGAGTTCAGTGAACTCATTGTCATGTTCAAGAAGCCAGTTTGAGATGGTTTGAGCTTTGAGACATGGTGCATTATCCTGCTGGAAGTAGCCATCAGAAGATGGGTACATGGTGGTCATAAAGGGATGGACGTGGTCAGGAACAATACTCAGGGAGGCTGTCACGTTTAAACAATGCTCAGTTGGCACTAAGGGGCCCAAAGTGTGCCAAGAAAACATCCCCCACACCATTACACCACCACCACCAGCCTGAACCGTTGATACAAGGCAGGATGGATCCGTGCTTTCATGTTGTTTATACCAAATTCTGACCCTACCATCTGACAGCTGAAATCGAGACTCATCAGACAGGGCTGGAGACTAACGGCGTCCTGTCGTCCTGGGGACGATAGAAAATGTGTTTGGGACGAAGAGAAATATTCTGTAGGACGCCTCTAGGACGAAAGGGATTGCGTAGACCTATGTGTTTATTTATTACGCTTAGCAAATGACAAACTGAACCGACCGAGCGCTGACTACAACGGAGGCCGTCTTCTCACAGTGTTACTAGTCACGCCGGACTCACACAGGAAGCCGGCCGCTCACCTGTTCCCGCGGTACAGGTCCATCTGTCCTCTCAGTCACAAACGGCTTGCTGAGCTCTCAATCGCGCTGTGTAGGCTAGCGTTAAGCGCCACACATCAATCTTGTCACGCAGCGAAAAACAAATCAATATTCTCTTAACGTCGACTAGCGGCGACAATCATCTCCACCCGGTTGATGAAACTCGGCATACGGCGTGATCGTAAAGTAACCCGCGCGCGCTGAGACGCTGCCAGCAGACTCCCTGGTAGAGTTCTGCATTATAAACATCTAAAACCTGAAGCACAATCCGGCCCCGTTTGGGACTGTGAGCTGCAGAAGTTAACATGAGGATTTGCGCTGAGATGTCTGCCTGATTGCCAGTGATGGTTTCAGTTTCTACCTCTGATGAGTGCAGCGCACTGGTCTCATTCAGTACAGTCTGAAGATAGCAGCAGAGTATAGGTCAGGTAGACTTTTAATAAAGATTATGAATTCTCATTATATAATGATGTTAGTCTCATAATATTACGATTTTCTTCTGGACATGTCAGAGAACACGGATATGTGAGATTCTGAATGTGCAACATGAGCAGAAAAGCTGCTGAAACTAAGTCCAGGAGTTTATAACAGAATTGAAATTAAATAATTTATCATCGAGGTAAAAAGGTGCCCCAACAGATAACTTTTCAGTTTTGTTTATAGATCTTTTTGTTTGAATTAAGCAAAATAAATATAGTTTATTTTATCAATTTAAAATCATTTATTATGTCACTAACAACTATAGAGGATAATAAAGTAAAGAAACAACATTTTGATTTTGGGATGCTGTACGTTAACTTCAGGACGGTTCAAATAGTTTTTCAGGACGGTTCCGGGACGGAGGTCAAAAAAGTTAGTCTGGAGCCCTGTCTGCTACAGTAAACTTTCAAATGTTGAACTCCTGCACGAATGGTTCTGATTATTGATGAGATAGTAGCATTAACTAATTAAGTAGGCCATTTCTCAAGTATTTAATGACTGAAAACATGAGACTGCGGTTTTGTCCAACTGGAATTCATATTATGCTAGTGGTGGGCTGTATAGTATACTATTACATAAAATGACAATAGCCTACATATAGTAAAATTATACAATTTATATATTAGCAGTATACTATTAGATTAAAATTAAACTTTTTAACTAATGTTATAATATTTCACTAATACACTCATTAAAACTAGTTTCTCCTCCATGTTGTAGAAAGAACCTCTGCAGTGGAAAGATGCAAATTTCCACTGGAGATGATGCTAGTGTGCCAGTATGTGCTCCTTCTAGCCTCCTCCTGAGAGTAGGAGGTGCACGTCAGGCTACGGCATAGGTGATGGCGTAGGCTATGCAGAGTCGATTTGACGCAGAAGTATAAATTGCACTTAACACGTTCCCCTTGTTCTGATTTACTTAAGTGTGACCAGTTTGAACCGTCCCTGGTTCAAAAACTACACAAGCACCAATCACAGTAAAGGTTTTTGTGATGAGTAGTCAGAATTTTAAAAGCTGTTTTCAATGTTTCAAATTTTCAAAACATCTGTTTCAATATTTTATAACTTTAAAAAAATATTGATGCCGATGGCGAGTTTACAGAGACTAGGGTTTTCTCTTCCAGTCCTCCAATGATTTCAAACAATATTTGAACACAAGGAGAAGGAGCAAGCACGAAGAATAAATATGTGTATAATAAATAGTTTTCTCTTACATTTTTCGCTGTGCTCCTAAATTTCGTTGTGTGCTCCTAAATGAAAAAATTTAGGAGCACACAAAGAAATTTAAATATGTGCTCTTTGGGAAAAAGGTTAGCGTAGAGCCCTGGTGTTTGCAGTGAGAGACCAGAGGTGTGTGTGTGTGTGTTACTGTGGGGAGAAGAGAAGAGGAGCAGATTCAGGTAAACTAAGGTGGAAAATGACCTACAATAACTTGCTGTCAATAAGCACAATATACACTGCTACCGAGCCCACTAACCGCCGCCATCACCACTATTATACTGTCTTAATGAGAGAACAGTCTGGGTGTGTCACGATTCTGTGTCTTGGATCCGCGACACGAGACCGTAGACTTTTGTGTCGCAATTTTGGTCTCGGTTTCAGAACCGTTACAGTAGGGCTGGATAATTAATTTAAAAGTAATCGAACCCAAAATTCGGAGCCTCTGACTGACGTAATTTCCCCATGTCGGTTATTTTGTTTATTTAATAATGTGCGTGTGTTGATGTACTTTTTCCTTGAAACATCCTACCGCTTGTATGACGTGACTCTGCCCCATCCAGTCCTGCTCAGCTTACAGACTGGAGTCTGATGCACTGGGAGATGTTAGCTAGCGCTAACCGCCTTTGCTTTCTAGCAGTTGTTAAAACAACAGACAGACTGACTTATTACTCACCCGCTTTCAGAGTCACTTTCTGCCGCTCTCTCTCTCATTCGCTCATTTTCTCACTCGCTACGCAAACCCATTGCACTGCAGTTAAAAGACCTCTGCTGCTCTTATAACAACACCTGTCATGTAGATGTCCTTTGATGAAGGAAGGAGGCAGAAACCTTGCAAAGCAGCTGGGCCGAACTCTGTCTCGCCATCCACCCTGAAGCACTTTGCTGATCAGCTGTGTCCAGTGTTCACAGACATTTTTAACACCTCACTGGAGACATGCCATGTGCCAGCCTGCTTCATCCCTGTCCCCAAGAAACCAAGGACCACTGGACTAAACGACGACAGACCTGTCGCCCTGACATCTGTGGTTATGAAGTCCTTTGAAAGACTGGTGTTGGCCCACCTGAAGGACATTACAGGCACCTTGCTGGACCCCCTGCAGTTTGCCTACAGGGCTAAAGGCCCATTTATACTCCTGCGTAGAGTCTACGTGCGTACCTACTCCATAGGCTAAACACGTAGCCATGCATTTATACTTGTGCGTAGGTGTGTCCGTCATTCTGCAATTACACCTCCAAACGCTAGTCGGCAGTAGCGCTACAGCGTCCACTGTGTTGACTTCTGCCGGCCGAGCAGCCTAACTTCCGGTTTAGTGCTCCGCTAACGTAAATGGGGGTAAAATTGTAAACGTGCAGCTGGTGTAGCCTTTTCAAATGTTACCGACCGAATGACCGAATTCTGATAGTAGTGCTACTGTTGCGACGGTCAAATATATCGATTCACTGTGTTAGAGCTGCCGTTTTGGCCGCTAGTAAATGTTACTTCATAGACGGTCAGGACTGCAGATAAGATCATGGGTGCCAACCTGCCCTCCATTCAGGACTTATACATTTCCAGAGTCAGGAAACGGGCAGGAAACATCACTGCAGATCCATCTCACCCCGGGCGCAACCTGTTCCAGCTCCTCCCCTCTGGTAGGCGCTACAGAGCACTGTACGCCAAAACCAACAGACTTAGAACAGATTCTTCCCACAAGCCATCACTCTGATGAACAGCTGATTTCTGACTCACAGTGTCAGGAACAACTCTTGTGCAATAACCCAGTAACTCTGCCTCTAATCAGCCACCTGTTTACTGGTTACCACTTATTATTATTTATTCATCATTCTCTATTTCAGAGCTGTTCATACTGTTGATATTGTCATTTTGTATACTGTATATAGTAACATAACACCTGCACATAAAGCCCTGGATATTTGCTTTTTAACAATGCGTAGGTGTAGACAGGCGCAAACGGCATTTTTTACATACTTGCTTGCGTACTTTGCGTGTACTTGGAGGATTAAACCTGAAACCACTAGGGGGCATACCAGGACCTGATCATCCCTCACCAACACCGGATTATCTTCCTTGACAACCTCCGAATTTGCACAATGTAAAAAACAAACAAACGCAAAACTGTATTCGGAACCGCCTACTACATACTACTGGCAACCGCAGTATGCAGTATGTACTGTATACTGCATACTGTTTGAGGTATAGTATGTAGTATGAAACTGATAAATAGACTTATTTTGCAGCATGCTAGTTTCCGGTTTTCATAATCATAACAATAAGAGGAATATAAATGTAAGAAGGCCGACCCCTTGAAACGTATTCTTCTTAAAAAATCTTATGTATGAGAACAGGGCTGCAGCCGATCTGTAGCAGAGGATTATTATTATTTATTATATAAAATAAAA
>NC_060160.1:29836847-29839098 GCF_021292245.1 Micropterus dolomieu | reverse complement strand
CTCCATTCAGGACTTATACATTTCCAGAGTCAGGAAACGGGCAGGAAACATCACTGCAGATCCATCTCACCCCGGGCGCAACCTGTTCCAGCTCCTCCTCTCTGGTAGGCGCTACAGAGCACTGTACGCCAAAACCAACAGACTTAGAACAGATTCTTCCCACAAGCCATCACTCTGATGAACAGCTGATTTCTGACTCAGTGTCAGGAACAACTCTTGTGCAATAACCCAGTAACTCTGCCTCTAATCAGCCACCTGTTTACTGGTTACCACTTATTATTATTTATTCATCATTCTCTATTTCAGAGCTGTTCATACTGTTGATATTGTCATTTTGTATACTGTATATAGTAACATAACACCTGCACATAAAGCCCTGGATATTTGCTTTTTAACAATGCGTAGGTGTAGACAGGCGCAAACGGCATTTTTTACATACTTGCTTGCGTACTTTGCGTGTACTTGGAGGATTAAACCTGAAACCACTAATACCAGGACCTGATCATCCCTCACCAACACCGGATTATCTTCCTTGACAACCTCCGAATTTGCACAATGTAAAAAATAAAAAACGACACTTGAGCAGGTTGTGATTTTAATGAGACGTCATAACGATCTCGGTAATTACGGACTAGCTCCAGGAGTTTTACTGTAAACATCCCGCGATAAATCTCCTTTTTTAAAGTCTTCTGCTGACCTTCTTCTTCTTCTTTTGCGTTTAATGACGGTTGGCAAACCAACTGCATACCGACACCACCTGGGCTGGTGTGGAACAGTAGAGTGCTGTTGACCTGCCTGTCAGGTCGACATACTGCTCCCACGTTCATGTGCAGAAATTCATCTTGCGGATGTGTAGCGTTAATTTCTGGAGACGTGCACAACCTGTGAACACATAGTTAAAAGCAAGTATATTCAGGGCTTAATACCTATTTATTCCAGCATCCTTTGCACTATGCTCCATCGCACTGTGTACGTACACGTATGCATGTATGTGTACCTGTTTATCACATCCACCTCCGACATGTATATAATATTAATAATTATAATTTTACTCCTGCATCCTTTGTACTCTGCTCACTGCACTTTTTCAATCTGTCTATATTGTTTTTGTTTATAGTGTGGATATACAGTGAGGAAAATAAGTATTTGAACACCCTGCTATTTTGCAAGTTCTCCCACTTAGAAATCATGGAGGGGTCTGAAATTGTCATCGTAGGTGAATGTCCACTGTGAGAGACATAATCTAAAAAAAAACAATCCAGAAATCACAATGTATGATTTATTAACTATTTATTTGTATGATACAGCTGCAAATAAGTATTTGAACACCTGAGAAAATCAATGTTAATATTTGGTTCAGTAGCTTTTGTTTGCAATTACAGAGGTCAAACGTTTCCTGTAGTTTTTCAGCAGGTTTGCACTGCAGGAGGGATTTTGGCCCACTCCTCCACACAGATCTTCTCTAGATCAGTCAGGTTTGTGGGCTGTCGCTGAGAAACACGGAGTTTGAGCTCCCTCCAAAGATTCTCTATTGGGTTTAGGTCTGGAGACTGGCTAGGCCACGCCAGAACCTTGATATGCTTCTTACAGAGCCACTCCTTGGTTATCCTGGCTGTGTGCTTCGGGTCATTGTCATGTTGGAAGACCCGGCCTTGACCCATCTTCAATGCTCTAACTGAGGGAAGGAGGTTGTTCCCCAAAATCTCGCAATACATGGCCCCGGTCATCCTCTCCTTAATACAGTGCAGTCGCCCTGTCCCATGTGCAGAAAAACACCCCCAAAGCATGATGCTACCACCCCCATGCTTCACAGTAGGGATGGTGTTCTTGGGATGGTACTCATCATTCTTCTTCCTCCAAACACGGTTAGTGGAATTATGACCAAAAAGTTCCATTTTGGTCTCATCTGACCACATGACTTTCTCCCATGACTCCTCTGGATCATCCAAATGGTCATTGGCAAACTGAAGACGGGCCTTGACATGTGCTGGTTTAAGCAGGGGAACCTTCCGTGCCATGCGTGATTTCAAACCATGACGTCTTAGTGTATTACCAACAGTAACCTTGGAAACGGTGGTCCCAGCTCTTTTCAGGTCATTGACCAGCTCCTCCCGTGTAGTTCTGGGCTGATTTCTCACCTTACTTAGGATCATTGAGACCCCACGAGGTGAGATCTTGCATGGAGCCCCAGTCCGAGGGAGATTGACAGTCATGTTTAGCTTCTTCCATTTTCTAATGATTGCTCCAACAG
>NC_060160.1:29827935-29836747 GCF_021292245.1 Micropterus dolomieu | reverse complement strand
CGCGCGCTGAGACGCTGCCAGCAGACTCCCTGGTAGAGTTCTGCATTATAAACATCTAAAACCTGAAGCACAATCCGGCCCCGTTTGGGACTGTGAGCTGCAGAAGTTAACATGAGGATTTGCGCTGAGATGTCTGCCTGATTGCCAGTGATGGTTTCAGTTTCTACCTCTGATGAGTGCAGCGCACTGGTCTCATTCAGTACAGTCTGAAGATAGCAGCAGAGTATAGGTCAGGTAGACTTTTAATAAAGATTATGAATTCTCATTATATAATGATGTTAGTCTCATAATATTACGATTTTCTTCTGGACATGTCAGAGAACACGGATATGTGAGATTCTGAATGTGCAACATGAGCAGAAAAGCTGCTGAAACTAAGTCCAGGAGTTTATAACAGAATTGAAATTAAATAATTTATCATCGAGGTAAAAAGGTGCCCCAACAGATAACTTTTCAGTTTTGTTTATAGATCTTTTTGTTTGAATTAAGCAAAATAAATATAGTTTATTTTATCAATTTAAAATCATTTATTATGTCACTAACAACTATAGAGGATAATAAAGTAAAGAAACAACATTTTGATTTTGGGATGCTGTACGTTAACTTCAGGACGGTTCAAATAGTTTTTCAGGACGGTTCCGGGACGGAGGTCAAAAAAGTTAGTCTGGAGCCCTGTCATCAGACCAGGCAACGTTTTTCCAATTTTCTATTGTCCGGTTTTGGTTAGCCTGTGTGAATTTTAGCCTCAGCTTCCTGTTCTTAGCTGACAGGAGTGGCCCCTGGTGTGTTCTTCTGCTGCTGTAACCCATCTGCTTCAAGTTTCGACGTGTTGTGCGCTCAGAGATGGAATTCTGCATACCTTGGCTTAGGGATGCACAGAATGTTCCGCCACCGAAATGAATCGGCTTTCAGTGTTCGGTCTAATACATTAAAAGACCGCTTAAATTTTACCAAACAATTACATTGACATGTCGGCAGTGTGGAAACATTTTAAAGAGTCAGAAAAAGATGCAAAAATCGCTGTTTGTAAATACTGTTCTGCTGAATTGCCTCCCAGCACATCCACTCCATCTGTGGCTGACTTCTTAGAAAAGAACCGCTTTGGGTGTTTCTGTCACTCGTTTCTGAGAAGATGATTAAGCTAGACGCACGTACATTTGGAGTGCACACGTATTGAAGCATTTATGGTACCTGAAGCGGCCCAGAGCGAGCTGACAGGCAGGTTAGAGACTTTATCCTGTCAGTTTGTCTCTTTACAAAGACAAGTGTTGCAGTATGAGAGTCCTACATGAAGAGAGGCTCCTTCATGTTACTCGATACGAGAACCACATACAACATTTATGATGAATTTAACGTGAGGATACACACGTGACAACATCCGGTTTTCAAAATAAAGTGTCTATAAAGTATGGAAATAGGATTAATTGGATATGTTCACAGAAAGTATGAAACATATTACATGTGTCCATTAAAAGTAAATGGACACATGTAATTTACTTTACCAGACCCTCTCGGGCCTCGGGCCCCCCCCCACCATAGTCTCTCCAAATCCTGTGGGAAACACTGAGTAAAAAGCACATTTTGACTGTTTAATTTAACGGTAAAAAAAGGCAAAAATGTGAATGTACTTGTTCGGTATTCAGCAAATTTTTTCATTATATCCGATTTCGACTTCGGCCAAGAATTTTCATTTCGGTGCATCTCTACCTTGGTTGTAACGAATGATGATTTGAGTCTCGAACCATTCTGTCCATTCTCCTCTGACCTCTGATATCAACAAGGCATTTTCGTCCACACAACTGCTGCTCACTGGATATTTCCTCTTTTGGACCATTCTCTGTAAACCTTCGAGATGGCTGTGTGTGAAAATCCCAGTAGATCAGCAGTTTCTGAAATACCAACAACAACCATGCCACGTTCAAAGTCACTTAAATCCCCTTTCTTCCCCACGTCTACATGCCTAAATGCATTGAGTTTCTGCCATGTGATTGACCAATTAGCTATTTGTGTTAACAAGCAATTGAACAGGTGTACCTAATAAAGTGGCTGGTGAGTGTATACTGAAAGTCGTTCATGTATGTAAGAGCAGTTGACAAAATATAAGAAACACCTTTCAGCATAATGCAGTTCAGTACAACACCACCACCCACTACGACGTCAGTAATAAAACCGCAATGCCTTTTTTGGTTAAATTTGGAAAAGAGCAGTGCGCTGCGTTTTCTCATGTTGCTAGGCAACCACTGAATCAGCAGTCCTGTCAGTGTAATCAAAGATTATAGCGCCAGCGATCTGTAATCTTTGGTTTGCCGCTAAGTAATATTAACAGAAACCTGATTACAACTCACAGGTCTGAGTCTTTTGTTGCTAAAAACATCTGCTTTAATAAAATAGACAAACAGTGGAGACGGGAAAATGGAGATCCGTGTGGGTACATGAGACCCTCAGAAAGCAGAGATACCTCTGGTAGTACCGCCAGCTGGTCCAGAAGCTTCATTTTTCTGATGGTTGGTTCAAGACTTATTTTAGGATGACTCTGGGACAGTTTGTTGCAGTCTCCGGACAATCCAAGTAGCTTTAAACTCCCATCACCACAACTGTAGGCCCGTTTCCCCATTCATTTGATTGGACAATGGAAAGAAGATGCAAATGACGTTGGGCGCTTTTCTGCTCAGATTTGATTTTTTTTCAACTCCGCTCAGAGCGCTCCTTCTGGAGCTCTGCCGGTGTGGCTGTGAATTTGCCACACGCTTCGGACGCTGCACAAAGGTGTTAATCACCATTTCCTGTGTCCCCTTTGTGGCGCTACATAGCACTTCGCACTACAACTATAACTGAACATGTAGATATGTTGATATGTATGTAGAGCATGTACACTGAAGTTGCAACATTTTCCTCTTTCATGGCAAATCATTGATTTTGGATGCCACGACACGAGCATGCCGTTTCACGAAAACTTGCCATTTGTACAACTTTTAATCGTCAATGGCTTGTAGACAGGGAAAATCTGAAATCGGTCGGACATAATCCCTAGGAGGAGTTCGTTTAAGTGTGTAAATCATCCAGAAATGAACATAAAATTCTAAATTTCTGACTTCCTGTTGAGTTAAGGGCATCGCTCCATCAGGATTTTTGCTACATCTGGACATGATACATGTGCCACAGAAATTTCATACATGTAGGTGAAAAATAATCCCTTCAGTTTCAATAGGGACCTCGCACGGTTCATTCTTGGGCCCTAAATATAATTCCTACAGTTTCAATAGGGACCTCGCACGGTTCATGCTCGGGCCCTAAAAAGGCACCTCTCACTGTAAAAAATGCGTTGTGTCTGATCCGAACCTAACTACTTCCTGAAAGCAGGTGAGATTTTCTCAGAAACTGCTGTGGATACCCACTGGTCCCCAAGAATACATACTGCACATGCACTGTGCCGTTGCAAAAAATGACACCTGTGAATGCAAATTTAAAGAAGGTATAGAAAATTAAATTCTTCTGCATTTCTAATCGAAGTTCTTGCAGTGACATGTACTGTAATGGTATAGGGTAAATTCTGGTTTAGGTTACGGAGGGATATGAAGGGAATGAGGGCAAAGTGGAAACTTTTAACTGTGGTCTTGCAGTAGGTTTTGTGGGCTACCTCTGGCATGTTGGACCAGTGGATAGCATTGTGGCCTCACAGCAAGAAGGTCATGTGCTATTGACCAGTGACACTGGCTCAAATCTGGAGTTGGCCCCTCGGCGCTGCACAGTGGCTGCCCATTGCTCCCTTGAGGGATGGGTTAAATGCAGAGAATTGTGTGTGTGACAAAAAGTATATCTTACCTTCTAATCACAGCCATCTTTGTCTGCTAGGTTTGTCCTCGTGGAGAGCGGGCCAACATGCAGAAGGTGTGTGAACGCTGCACTGAGTTTCCTGAGCTCTATGACTGGCTCTATCTGGGTTTCATGGCCATGTTGCCACTAGTGCTCCACTGGTTCTTCATCGAGTGGTATTCTGGAAAAAAGAGGTTAGGCTACACACACACTCTCTCTCACTCTCTCTTTCTGCATTCACAGGATTTTTTGTGGAGCAGGACATCCCAAGGCTTTGTTCCTTCAGAAGCAAGAGCAGTGTCGTTATTAATCAGTTTACTTCACAGTAATACCTACGCTGGAGTTATTTAATATTATCTGAGCACATCAGAGTTTTTCATACCAGAGGTGGGACCAAGTCATCGTTTTACAAGTCCGAGTCAAGTCTTAAGTCTTAGCACTCAAGTCCCAAGTCGAGTCCCAAGTCCAGACCGATCATGAGTGGCAAGTCCGAGTCAAGTCTCAAGTCAAGGACCAACAAGTCCAAGTCTTAAACTTTGAGTTTCAAGTCCTAAACAAGTCATAATGCGCTCTTCACCAAATTTAAAAACCATTTCAAAGTTTTTTTCAAGTTAAAAAACGCAGGTGACAGGTGAACTACTCCAGTTGACGAAGTTACGTTACAGAACGCTGAAATAAAACCGTGGTGTTTTGTCGGGAGATGCAATGACCGAAACCAGCGGTGAGAAAACTATAAATCACTATGATGTTAGAAGATGCAGACACAGTGGATATTTTACAAGCACCGATCAGGTAAAGCAACACTGAACACACCTCTTAGGGAGGGACGAGAACCTCAGCTGTGAAGGAAAGGGGTGCGCTGGATTTATAAAACAAAACGAGTGTCGTAGTGAAACAGCACCCGGCGCTATTATCATTTTATCTTAATTAACTTGTTTTATAATTGGTGGAAGCAGCTTCACGCAATAGCTGCAGCAGTCTCTCTACACTGTTTCGACCTGACCTTTCTTTTCTCTGTGAGGTGGAGGAATTTAGAAAATTGCTTGGTGCTGCGTCAGGGCCCCAGCTGTTGTGCATGCCCATGTGTAAAATTCCTCCAGCCAGAGGGAGCGATCACGAACGGTTCACAGCGTGCTGGTAGTAGGCTACTGCACAACCCATTGTAGGTACCGGAGAGGGAGTGGGTCGCTGGGGCGTACAGGGCCAGGAACAGGAGATGGCGGAACGGCCGGGCGCGCTTCTGACCGTCTGTGATTTTTCCCTCTTGCTGGAGGAAGCCACACGCTCCAGTCTAATTGAGCACAGCGCAATGTCAATGTGCTGCGCAGTTTTTCATATCATCATTTATATTCGGGCATGGGGAGTGTCAAGTCAGCTCGAGTCAAAAGGCTCAAGTCCAGGTGAAGCCACGAGTCATTGCTGTTCAAGTCAAAGTTGAGTCGCAAGTCTTCTTTTTTGTGACTCGAGTCCACACCTCTGTTTCATATATCAAGAATACCAGTTAGTTAGTTAAATAAGTAATACAATCTTTTTATTTTAATTGTGCAATAAAGTGGTAATATTACAGATGGAAAAGATAGGGATAGAAGAGGGGAAAAAAAGATAATTACCAAAACGAGAGGGAGAGTGACATATTTATAGCTATTATTATTGACATTACCTCCACACCTCTTGATAAACGATTAATAGTGCCACTGAGAGGCCGATTGACACCAAATTTCACACAGCCCCTCTGGAGGGCGCGCCAGATAAGATCCCCAAGTTTGGAGTAGATCGGCCATTGCAAACCTAAGATATAACATCACATCCTGTTTTTAGCGTTTTTCACAAATATTTGTTAGCTTATAATTGGGACATTTTGTGGCGTATCAAAATGTTCTCTTCAAACTTTTATCAGCTTGGTCCAGAGATGACGTTGACACACCCTTGTCAAGCACAACAGCATCACTTCATTTACTTTTGACTTAAAGTATTTTCCTATCAACTGAAACTCTGCTGTCTGAGATTCCTCAGGTCTGACAGTTCTGAGGGGGATTAGCTTAGTTTAGAGAATGACAAATGTCTCTTAGGCAAACAACAGAACAACTAACTTATTAACAACAGTTTAATGGGCCATCTTGTTTAATACTTTAGTGATGTTGAAAGAGGAGATCTCTCCAACCTCTCCAGGTTCTCTATAGAGCCTGGAGTGTCCGTCCTGCAGGTGCTTTACTCAGCTGTTTTTTTTTACCACCTTTTGTTAGAACTGCTCTGTACTATTGCTTGCGTAGGGGCTTGCTTGTATCCTCTGCCAGCAATCACAAGTGATGAGTACTTGCCATCTGCAGCACAGTAGGGCGAATGGGCGGAGCGAATGAGATGAGAAGACGGCACTGAGTGAGAGGAGGTGGGGCTATGTGGACACTGCAGTGTGTCCACTCACTGTTGGGAGAAGAGATTGTGAGGGAGTGCATTTTCAGTACAGATACTGCGGAAAATGAGTATTAACCCTCTGAGGTCTAAGGGCATTTTTTCACTTTTTCTTTGATTTTACTATCTTCTGAAATTCACCTTTTAATGGCAATTGCATAACATGGTACCATGTGTTTTATATCAAAATGTGCAGAAGAAACCCAGCTCTCTTTATAATGAGCCCACCACTTGTCCTAGAGCATTGTGTAAAAAGAGGGAGAGAGATAATGTGGCTCTAAAGTTGATTAGTGTGAGTCCGATTTTTGAAATTCTTCAAATCTCTTATGGAAACATACCATTACTCATGTGGATGAATTCTTTTGGTGCTTGAAATGGGTTTACCAAAGTCTTGGGGACACCAAAGTAGTGACACATATAAATAAAATTATAGATAATATATAATTGTCTAAAGTGACATTTTGAACAATCGTTTTTTGAGTGTTGTCTGTGACTCTACTTTCACCTAATGTTAGAGGGACTGAGATAAAACAAGACTTTATAATCACATCAAGCTTCATGGGGATGCGTGCAAATAAAAAATTTGCATTACAACAGGTTTTGTTGTTTCAAGCAAAATGTTTACTATGTGTATAAAACGTACTACTGTCTAAAGTCTTTCTTACTTTCTTGAGCAAAGTAACCTCAACTTTGGGGGCCTGCACATACTCGAAAACTCACCAACAGGAAGTCTGCCATTTTGAAATGAGAGTGCAATTTTAACCCATTTTATAACATTTACAGGATGCATACTTGAACAAACTCCTAGAGAAT
Organism: Micropterus dolomieu; assembly: GCF_021292245.1. Classification (NCBI taxonomy): domain Eukaryota; kingdom Metazoa; phylum Chordata; class Actinopteri; order Centrarchiformes; family Centrarchidae; genus Micropterus; species Micropterus dolomieu. The sequence continues at coordinate 29,829,712 of NC_060160.1, read as the reverse complement.
TAATTCGATCAACTTCAAATTTTCGCTGTGCACTCTAAACCCATTTTTGGTGCCATATAGCAGAGTAAGAGTGTCTGTATCTGTCACCTGACTGCACAGCGAGCCGCTAACAGCAGCTTTATGGTCTGAGCAAGCTAGCTGCTGAGTGCTAGTCAACAACATTGCCAAGCAAACTCCTTTTTGTAGTTTGACCGTGTCTTTTTCAGATGTAACTAGATGGGGCACGTCTATCAATTCAATTTACATACTGCAGCAACGCACATGCACGCACGCCGGTGTCCACAACTTTACACAGAAAGCAACATGAAAAACACCTGCAGGCTTCCGACACACTACGTTCCTTAAGGCCCATTTATATACTCCGCCGTAGGCTACGCACGTTGCCATGCATTTATACTTGTGCGTAGGTGTGTCCGTCATTCTGCAATTACACCCCAAATGCTAGTCGGCAGTAGCGCTACAGCGTCCACTGTGTTGACTTTTGTCGGCCGAGCAGGCTAACTTGCGGTTTAGCGCTCTGCTAACGTAAATGGGGGTAAAATTGTAAACGTGCAGCTGGTGTAGCCTTTTCAAATGTTACCGACCGAATGGATCACATTCTGATAGTAGTGCTACTGTTGCGACGGTCAAATATATTGATTCACTGTGTTACAGCCGCCGTTTTGGCAGCTAGTAAATGTTACTTCAAAGCGCGGGGTACTTCCGGTCGGCTCGAGGCTACCCAGCCGACCAGTCTCAGAGCTTATGGTCCGCGTCGACTCGACGTGTAGTTACATTATGGAGGAGGTGCACGTCAGGCGACGGTGTAGGCTACTGGGCTACGCAGAGGCTACGCCGTCGCCTGACGTGCACCTCGATTTGATGCATAAGTGTAAATTGCACTGAAGTTAGTGAGATTCAAATGAGGCTTACTGTCCACAGTTTCTCTGGACTGTCCCTCAGTATCACGTTAGTCCAACATCGCCGAGTGTGCTAGCCACATTAGTCGCGCAATATGCTAACGCCAAGTTAGCTAACCTTTAAAATAAACAGTAAAATGACACAAAACAGAGCAACACTTACAGCTTCAGAGTTTGAAGTCGGGTCACTTACAGCCCATGGTGATCCATCCTTGAACCGTTACAGAGCTCGCTACGGTTGTGGAACTTTTGAAGCACTCATTTATTAATTTAACGCTCCCTGAAGTTTACAGTATGAACACTGCGGTTGTTGCGGTGATTGCCATCCTCCATGGTAGGCTTGACCCACATGTAAGTAAGAGGAAGAAGGTTTTGACATATTTGAAAAAACTAAAATCTGAAATAGCACTACTTCTGGAAACTCAGGAACAAGGCTATCTGATACACAACATCTGAAACTCAAAAGGGACTGGGTAGGCAAAGTTTACTTCTCCTATTCACAGAACAAGAAAGGGAGGTTCTTATTTCTGAGAATGGCTGTGCATTCTCAGAAATAAGAACCTCCACCTCACATTTTTCCATTACCAGTACCAGCTCGACTCGACTCTTGGCCGTGCTCTAGTTTCCATTGGAGATAGTACCCAGAGATAACATCTGCTGCAACGAAATGTTCAATGCGACACACGCCAGCGACCAACAGACAGCTGTCTCTTTATTTAAGTTAAAACGTTTCAACCTTCCTCAGAATGTAAAGACAGATAAGCGGTATGAAAAGCTTCCAGCTGTGTTTTCCTCTGCCGTTGTTGCTGCAGCGGTCTGTGTGACGGCGGGAGCAGAGGGCTCTGTGAGCGGGCGGCTGGCCGGCCTCACACGCTCCT
>NC_060160.1:29822864-29827835 GCF_021292245.1 Micropterus dolomieu | reverse complement strand
TAACCCTGCATTCTGGGAGCGCAGTGCTCTGGTGGGGTAGTAAGGTACTATGAGCTCTTTAAGATAAGATGGTGCCTGACCATTAAGAGCTTTGTAGGGAAGAAGAATGATTTTAAATTCTATTCTGGATTTTACTGGAAGCCAATGCAAAGAAGCTAAGACAGGAGAAATATGATCTCTTTTCCTGGTTCCTGTCAGAACACGTGTTGCAGCTTTCTGCCATGTTGAAGTCAAGTCAAGTTGTATACTCTTTTGGAGTAATTACTTATGAAGTCTGGGTGAGATTGTATATTATATATTATATCTGGGTGAAATTAAGTAGTAACTGATTCAAACAGACTTAAGATGACAGAAGATATTGCATTTTAAGATAACTCACTCCTGGTGTGGGTTTAACACCAACTCCTAGGGTTAACAACCCACCCCAACCCACTTGATACACATCTCAGAATCAACTCTTGTACCTGAACACTGGCAACATTTGTCTGCCAATAGTAACACTGTCCCTCATATAATGATAAAAAAAATCACTAACAACAGGGGCACTAGTGTCTTTGTAAAATTATCTTTATTTAGTTATGCATAAACCTAAAAAACATTAGAACAAAAATAAGAACATTTCATGGCATGGATTGTGCTGCCTACCTTGCAGTGTATGTCATAGAAATTTATCAGAAATGTTGCAATATACTTCATTGGGCTCGCAGACAGTAATTCCAAGTGCACTAACTGAAATTAAAGTACTTCCAGTTATGCAATACATATATAACTATATATTCATACATCCATATTGTACGTGTATATGATAGCTGCATATATAGTAATACAATAGTGCTAGTCAACCGTGCCTTCTGCATTTGGCAACAAGTTCTCATCCACATCACACCATCTGCCCTCTCTTGCAGTACACCTGAGAAAGCATCTTTTAGCATGCCTGATCCATCCCTGGCGATCTTCTGCAGATATGTCCAGACAGTGTGTCCAAAAGGGTCATCTGGGCCTGTACTACAAAGTTCAACATAAACAGGATATCTTTCCGGATAACTGTCTAACTACTATCCCTTACAATTGCAATCAGGATAAGCAGTCACGTGATGCTGGTTATCAACTCAGCTAGGCAACCCAGGGTTTCCCAATTCAGCCATGAGCACGTTCACATAAAAGGGCCGGTGTTTGCAGAAGAGGACCAATTGCAAACATGGACCAGTCTACTTGCAGCAGAGAAGGGGTGGGAATCTTGGGCACCTTGTGATTTGATTTGATTACGATTCAGAGGGCTGCGATGCGATTATAAAACTATCTTTATGCACCTTTTTTTAAATGTGATTTCTGGATAATTAATATGCATTTAATTTGCACATTGAAATCTAAAAGAATCTCCCTCGCTTAAAAGGACTAGATTGCTTCCCTTATGCCGTTTTTCTATCACCAGTACCAGCTCAACTCTCCTCACCTCAACTCGACTCGATTTGGCCGTGCTCTGTTTTCCATTGCAGATAGTACCCAGAGATAGTATTCCTGTATGTATTTTCTTGTAATTTCTGACCATTTGATAAACAAAATATATCTAAATATATAAATATACACATACAGGTTACACTTGGGGCGGCTGTGGCTCAGGAGGAAGGTCGGTGGTTCAATCCCTGGCTCCCCCTGGTTGGGTGTCGAAGTGTCCTTGGGCAAGATACTGAATTGGCGGCTATTGCGCCAGTGTATGAGTGAGTGTGAATGTTAGTTTCCGTTTGAGCTCTTAGGCTCAGTGTATGAATGTGTATGACTGGTGAATGCAGATGTAGTGTAAAAGCGTTTTGAGTGGTTGAAAAGACTAGAAAAGTATACAAATACATGCGCTATACAAGTACGGAGCATTTACATTTACAATGTGTGACGAATCTGGGGATGGAGTCAGTCCGCAGCTGCTGCGCACAACACGCGCACGCGTATGGTGACCAGTTAGTTTGGAAACCAGTAGGGTACAACACCGGTACGCCAAAGAGTAAAATGTAAAAGTGATGAACACTTTAAGCACAAACGGCTTTTATATTGTGAGAAATAACAGGAAGTCATCTCTCCCAGTAGCGCGAGCTCAGCTTCGTAGCGGAGTGTTCAGGTGCAGTCAAACCAACGCAAACAGCGCTGTGGATGAGAGGAGAGGTGACTACTGGAAGTCAAGACGTCGTGTTTAAGTTTATGTTCCGCTTGCTCAACAGTTGTTTGATAAATGGCTATTAAATCACATTCGGAGAATATTTGAAACGCTTTTTTTTTTCAATTCAGATCATTTTGTGGCTGGTGATTTTCCTTTGGCGCTCGCTAAAACCTCTTTGAGGACGCCAAAAATTTCTCTATGCAGGAAAAACCCTGCAACCCTTCCTCAGAATGTAAAGACAGATAAGCGGTATGAAAAGCTTCCAGCTGTGTTTTCCTCTGCCTTTGTTGCTGCAGCGGTCTGTGTGACGGCGGGAGCAGAGGGCTCTGTGAGCGGGCGGCTGGCCGGCCTCACACGCTCCTCCCGCGGGTTGGCGGGCTTCCCCCGCAGCCACTCGCGCAGCTCCTCAACTTTCAAGCACATTTTTGTTCCGCCAGTAAAACTGTCAATATTTAAAATCTACACAGCTGATTTCTCACCTCAAAACTTCTCAGAAGTGGATTTAGTGATGAAATGATGTATGAAAATTGTAAAATAGGAAACTTTCTGTTGCTGGCCTCTGTCAGGCACACGCAATGATGATGCAGTGAATAGTGACAATTCTCTCAGACCAACAACAGTCTGTCGTGTTTTCACATCACATTTTATTCCCGCCTCAGCTCGCTTGATACGAAAAAAAGTATGTGGTAGCAGGTACAGGTACAACTTTTCCACAGCGGAAAACCAAAAAAAGACAAGTAGAGTTGAGGCGAGGCGAGCTGGTACCGTGCAGTGGAAAAGGGGCTTAAGTAGTCCTATAATGAAAAAGTCCAAAAAGCAGTACTATAGCCAAAAAAAACATTGTTTACCATGTTCACTCAGAGAGCCAACCTTACAAAAATAAATACATCTGTCAATAATTTCTACTAGATACATTTTAATGTTTTCTATAACCTGTAGTGAAAATACATTTGTACCGTCAGAGATTCAGCAGCACACAGAAGCCGTTGCCATGGTTACTAGTCACAGAGAGCTTGTCTGCCTGTTTGTTCACATGAGGAGCGCAGTGAGACCATATTCGTAGACTGTACCGCGGATCCAAAAAGTAGGCAGGCGGAGGGTTGCTCCCCGTCTGAAAAGGCCTGTAATAATATTACTTTTCCCAGTAACTAGTAGTGTAACTAATTACTAATTTCTAAAATAGTAACGTAACGAGTAACGTAACTAGTTACTTTTATCACCCAGTAATAAGTAATAATATTATATTAAATATAATATAGTAAATATATTAATATTATAATAAGTAATAATATTACTTTTTTTAAGGAGTAATAAGTAACTAGTAATATATTACAGTTTCTGAGTAACTTGCCCAACACTGAACTACCAACTTAGTGTTTCCCACAGGATTTTTAGAGACTATGGTGGGTGGGCTTCAGACCTTCTTGGGGGGTCAGGGGGCAGGCCCCCCAGAAGAATATTTTGTATATTTTAGTTAAAGTTAAAGGCATTAATTTGGTGCAAAATTAAGAGGCTACCTATGAAGAACTTTGCTCTCTTTTAAACAATGTTGTGCTGTAGTAAACTATTTGATCATAAAGCCATTGTAGAGCTATAAATGGTGATGAAACAGCAATAAGTTTGTTTTTCCAGCAACCCTAAATCAAAGAATAGAAAATGGAATAAGTCATTTAGAATAGAATAAATTTAGAATAAGCAATTTCCATAACATTTTATAGTTATTGTTGTTTTTTTTTTACTTTTAATGGACACATGTAACATGTTTTATACTTTCTGTGAATATAATTCAATTAATCTTATTTCCATACTCTATAGACACCTTATTTTGAATGTGACATGTGTATCCTCACGCTAAATTCATCCAGTCCAACCTAGTTTGATAAATAATGTTGTATGTGGTTCTCGTATCGCGTAACATGAAGACTTCCCAGCCTCTCTTCAGGTAGGACACTCATACTGCAACACTTGTCTTTTGTAAAGAGAGAAACTGACAGGATGAAGTCTCTAACCTGCCTGTCAGCTCGCTCTGGGCCGCTTCAGTGGATTTACCATAAAGGCTTTAATACGTGTGCACTCCAAATTTAGGTGCGGCTAGCTTAATCGCCTTCTCACAAACGAGTGACAGAAACAGTCGAAGTGGAATCAGAATCGAGTCGGATGCAAAAGTGTGTAAATGCTCCGTACTTGTATAGCGCCTTTCTAGTCTTTTCGACCACTCAAAGCGCTTTTACACTACATCTGCATTCACCAGTCACACACATTCATACACTGAGCCTAAGTGCTCAAACGGAAACTAACATTCACACTCACTCATACACTGGCAGAACAGCCGCCAGGGGCAATTCGGGGTTCAGTATCTTGCCCAAGGACACTTCGACACGCAACCAGGGGGATTGAACCGCCGACCTTCCGATTAACCGCCAACCCGCTCTACCTCCTGAGCCACAGCCGCCCCCAACTGCTGTAAGCGCGCAAGCTTACAGCAGCGTGGAGCAGCTCCCACAAAACACAACGTTAGAGGTCTGAAATGTTATTATGAGATGTGTAAAAATATTTTCGGTTCATTTTGAAACTATTACGGAACAAATTAGACATTAATTAACGAGACTGCGGCAGGCCGCCGCAGTCTCGTTAATTAATGTCACCATAATAGTGAAAACCAATATCATAATGCTGGAAGATGTTGCACAGAGGGAGGATAATATATAGACAGAAGTGGCCTCAAGAAGTGGCCTCAACAAGTGACTGGGACACTGGGACTGTGATGCAGTGTGTTTCTGTTGTGTGATCTTGTGTTGTTCTGTCTGTGGTTGTGTGTTCAG
>NC_060160.1:29818551-29822844 GCF_021292245.1 Micropterus dolomieu | reverse complement strand
AATTCAGATCATTTTGTGGCTGGTGATTTTCCTTTGGCGCTCGCTAAAACCTCTTTGAGGACGCCAAAAATTTCTCTATGCAGGAAAAACCCTGCAACCCTTCCTCAGAATGTAAAGACAGATAAGCGGTATGAAAAGCTTCCAGCTGTGTTTTCCTCTGCCGTTGTTGCTGCAGCGGTCTGTGTGACGGCGGGAGCAGAGGGCTCTGTGAGCGGGCGGCTGGCCGGCCTCACAAGCTCCTCCCGCGGGTTGGCGGGCTTCCCCCGCAGCCACTCGCGCAGCTCCTCAACTTTCAAGCACATTTTTGTTCCGCCAGTAAAACTGTCAATATTTAAAATCTACACAGCTGATTTCTCACCTCAAAACTTCTCAGAAGTGGATTTAGTGATGAAATGATGTATGAAAATTATAAAATATAAAACCTTCTGTTGCTGGCCTCTGTCAGGCACACGCAATGATGATGCAGTGAATAGTGACGATTCTCTCTGACCAACAACAGTCTGCTGTGTTTTCACAGTGTTTCCCATACGTTCATTTATTTGTGGCGGCCGCCACAATATCAACACTGACCGCCACACATTGATTTTTGATTTTTTTACCTGTGGTAGCAGGTACAACTTTTCCACAGCGGAAAACCAAAAAAAGACGAGTAGAGTTGAGGCGAGGCGAGCTGGTAGTGCAGTGGAAAAGGGACTTAATTTACTTTACTAACCACAGATCCTCCTGGTCACCACCTTCTCCTCTTTAATATTCAGTTTTCAGACTCTTCTGAAAACTGAGATATAATTTGACTAGTATCAGGATGTGTGGTATGTGAACAGGACAGAGCTGTCCACCACTTTCACTACCTGATGTTCTCAACCCTGGACAAGTAAGTAGGCATTAACATTAACGTTTACTTTTTTACTGATTTAGCTGGCGTTACATAACTTAGCAGCCAAAACACATGCTGTACAAGGGAGATGTTAGCTTCGCTAACCGCCCGCACTTTCCAGCTGTTGGGAACTGCCAAGCGTTGAGCGTCACCATGCTCGCAACAGTGTGCGAGTTAAAATCAATTACTTGTGCATTCTGCAGCCATGGTGTGCCAAATACAGGGGAAACGCTGGTCTCTGTTATGTGCACGCCACAGACGGTCCAGGCGCTGCACTTCCTCGAGTTCCGCATTTTGCGTTCCGTCAACATTACGTTATCAATTAACATTTAAATAATCAATTTTTGACATTTGTTAATCGACTCAGAATCGACTCTTCCACGTCCGCATTGTGATGCATCTAAGAATCAATTATTTATTCCACCCCTACTGCAGAGTGGTGTATTTTGCAAACCAAGCGCAAACTATAATATTAGACAGATATGAAGAAGTTAAACATAATCCAGGCTAATAGCAGCACAGCGGCCACATGCAGGAAGAGAGAGGAAGTTATATATCACTGCTCATCATTAGATCATGTGAGTAGATCTGACTGTAATTCCCTTTGTGTATTCTTTGAAATGATTGTGTTGCTTAGAGGTGTTCTAATGGTGTGTATGACCCTGTTAGCCTTATTCTTTCAGCTGCAGCAGCTGTGTGTCAGCGTTTCAACATTAAAAACTGTGGTTGTTCAACTCATTTTCAGAACTTCTCCTCACTTCAAAAATCAGATAGAGTTTATCAGACTTGCACAACATTGTTCTAAATTAACTTTATAAAGTGAGAAAATGAAAAGAAAATCCACTCATGCCATAAAAAGTGCTCAAATACTCTAATGCAACCTAAAGTTATAAGAAACTAATTCATATTAAACTGAACTTGAGTACCCAACTATTATAAAAACAATGAAAACATTTCTTTTACCGGCTGCGACAGGCTGTGAGAAACAGACTTAGCAGCAAATAAAAAATAAATCTAAAAACAACGGCGACAAGAAATGATCCACCATTGTAAGTGCTGAAAACCCAAGGTCACATCCTGCTCCGTAGTACAGGCCCCTGGTCACGTGACTGGTGGTGATAAACTTTCCACCTCTGTGCTAACAAGAATTTCAGTGAGTGACATGGGCAAGGATCATGATTTGCATTTAGGGGAGCAGCTACTGGTTCACTGGTGATGCCGGTGTTACCACTAACATGCGGCAAGTTTGGCATCCAAGTATGTTTGTCTGCTCTGGAGTCCACTAAGGTGAGCAGGGGCAGGGTCTGTTGGTTCCAGCACAGGGGGGGCTCTATTTCATTCTAGGTCAGGGGATTAATGAAGAGGAAGCTCAGCGCACCAGAACCCCCGCTGCTAATGGCAAGCCTCTTACTTTGGTCGGAGGGAACAGGTGGCGAGGACATGGCCGTTTGGCTGCAGTAAATGCACCCCTGCTTTCATCCTCCGGAAGTTCTGGTGGTGAGAGGTAGGCCGCCCACCTGCATGGGCCTCTACCGGAGGAGTGTTGGAGCCGGGGAAGGCACGGGAAACTCGGGAAGCAACTAAGCCTGCTTTTGCGAGAGCTGAATGGGAGGAGCGAGAAGTGGGCATGGGAGCATGCCTGCGGTTGTGTGGTTGCTTGCCATCCCCTGCAGTTGCCTTGTCTACAGTGCTGTATTGCAGTAGTGCAGTTATTGCGACAGCCCTACACATTGATTGTATAGAGCTGAAACGGTATGAAAATTTCACATCACGGTTATAGTGACCAAAGTTTTCACGGTTATCAGTTTACAGGGTATCGTTAAAATATGGTGAAATAGTTTTGTATTTATTAGCAGCACTTTGTGTTTGCATAAACATTCAAATAATAACAGCCTACACCTTATGGAAATATATGAACACTGTATCAATGTGTATTAAAGCCTATGACTCAGGTAGGGCTGGACAATATGGCCAAAATTTATATCACAATATATTTCTTAATTTCAGTCAATGGGATTATGATATATACCAATATTAATATGAACAATATGAAAGCCTCAGAAAAACTGCCAAGAATGCCCACAGCATGTCTGTACCTACAAACTTCTATAAAATTAATTTTCCAATTCACCTATAAAACTATATAAGATTTTAGAAATAAAAACGGTTCAAATAAATTAATGTTCACCTTTTGTTTGTATTTAGCCTTCACACAAACAAGAAATGGTCAAATAAACATAAAACTCTAACCTTTGTCAAAATGAATAGCTGTAACTTTAAACTACAACATAGGCTGATTATCGTATTCTTATAGATTGAAACCAAAGCGCTTTAGCCAGGATATAAAATATGGAAAGTGGTCAGAGTTGCTGTAGAAAACCGAAAAAAGATTGAGCAACAACAAAAATGTTGCTGGGGCAGGGACATTGTTGAGGGTTGATGACTCCCTATGACAGGCTCTAGAGCTTTCTAGCAAGAAATACAAGCTGGTCTACATTATCTTGCTTCAAAGATGCCCTTTTACATGTGACAATGTTGCCACCTGTATTTAAAACACTCTCAGAGGGGGGACTTGGCCTGAATTTTACCAGTTGGCTTACCCTGGGTAAGTTATTTTGATAGACTTATCACCAATTCAGAGGATTTGAGTCATTGTCAGCAATTGGAGACAGAAGGTAGGTGCCGAGCTCTTCTTGGCTGGTGGCGCTGTTGCAGAAGCGTCTCCCATGGCCTCTTCTCTTACCACAACAGAATCAGAATCAGCTTTATTTGTCAGGTATGTGTACACATCCGAGGAATTTCACTCAGGGTTGTACATTGCTCACAATGTTTTTACTCGTATAATAATACAATAACACAATAATAAAGTCAGACACAGGTTAAAGTATAGAGAACACATACAGTGAGGAAAATAAGTATTTGAACACCCTGCTATTTTGCAAGTTCTCCCACTTAGAAATCATGGAGGGGTCTGAAATTGTCATCGTAGGTGCATGTCCACTGTGAGAGACATAATCTAAAAAAAAAAATCCAGAAATCACAATGTATGATTTTTTAACTATTTATTTGTATGATACAGCTGCAAATAAGTATTTGAACACCTGTCTATCAGCTAGAATTCTGACTCTCAAAGACCTGTTAGTCTGCCTTCAAAATGTCCACCCCATACAATCAGTAAGAATCCAACTACTAACATGGCCAAGACCAAAGAGCTGTCCAAAGACACTAGAGACAAAATTGTACACCTCCACAAGGCTGGAAAGGGCTACGGGGAAATTGCCAAGCAGCTTGGTGAAAAAAGGTCCACTGTTGGAGCAATCATTAGAAAATGGAAGAAGCTAAACATGACTGTCAATCTCCCTCGGACTGGGGCTCCATGCAAGATCTCACCTTGTGGGGTCTCAATGATCCTAAGAAAG
>NC_060160.1:29815741-29818531 GCF_021292245.1 Micropterus dolomieu | reverse complement strand
AATGCTCCGTACTTGTATAGCGCCTTTCTAGTCTTTTCGACCACTCAAAGCGCTTTTACACTACATCTGCATTCACCAGTCACACACATTCATACACTGAGCCTAAGTGCTCAAACGGAAACTAACATTCACACTCACTCATACACTGGCAGAACAGCCGCCAGGGGCAATTCGGGGTTCAGTATCTTGCCCAAGGACACTTCGACACGCAACCAGGGGGATTAAACCGCCGACCTTCCGATTAACGGCCAACCCGCTCTACCTCCTGAGCCACAGCCGCCCCCAACTGCTGTAAGCGCGCAAGCTTACAGCAGCGTGGAGCAGCTCCCACAAAACACAACGTTAGAGGTCTGAAATGTTATTATGAGATGTGTAAAAATATTTTCGGTTCATTTTGAAACTATTACGGAACAAATTAGACATTAATTAACGAGACTGCGGCAGGCCGCCGCAGTCTCGTTAATTAATGTCACCATAATAGTGAAAACCAATATCATAATGCTGGAAGATGTTGCACAGAGGGAGGAGGTAAATAATAGACAGAAGTGGCCTCAACAAGTGACTGGGACACTGGGACTGTGATGCAGTGTGTTTCTGTTGTGTGATCTTGTGTTGTTCTGTCTGTGGTTGTGTGTTCAGTTCCAGTGCTCTGCTGCAGCACATCACAGCCATGGTGGAGTGCAGTGTGTCAGCTGTTATCACCTTGCTGGTCACAGAGCCGGTGGGAATGCTCAGCATCCGATCCTGTCGAGTCCAGATGCTGTCAGACTGGTACACCATGCTGTACAACCCCAGTCCAGACTACATCAACACATTACATTGCACCCAGGAGGCCGTCTACCCACTGTAAGTACTGACAACCTGGCCAGAGTTTGTTTGTTTCTTTGTTTTTAGGCCAAGAACCTGAGCCCATCAGTGGCTTTTTGGTATATTTCTTTTACTTAAAGTCACTACAATAACAACTGTGCTTAGGTTTGATTTCTGAATTATAATTAAAATCTGTTCATTTACTGTAAACTGTCAAGGAGTGCTTAACATTGCCTACAACATCCATAATGAATTCAGACTTAATTAGCAGACAGTTGCATAAGAGCACAGATAACACTGACATCTGCTACAAAGTGCAGGGCTCAGCTCACACAAACACACACACACAGCAGATAGTGAAGACGGTGCACCTGAAGTGAGACAGTAGAGAAGAGATATTTCGACCCGTCTGTCTGTAGTTAGTAACTGTTGAGCTCAATGTGCCACATACCTTAAAATGTGGGAGCTGCTGGCTGAGATAAAGCTGCCTCCTCTCTACCACGTAAAGTTACCTGCAGGCAGTGAATCACAGCAGCAGAGGGAAGAGGAGGAGGAAGACTGATTTACTGCAGTGTTTCCTCTAGGATTTTTTTCAGCAGCGGGGGCAGGTTTTGTCTGAATATAAAACCCCAACACAACATGTCTCAGCAACATTGCTCTTGTGTCCGTGAACATGCGATGCACCTTAGAGTAGCTTAAAACTGCAGTGTTTTCCCAGTTTACTGTGGGCTTTAGATGAATGTTTTGGTGTTGGTTGGGGGGTTAGGGGTCCTCCCCCAAGAAAGTTTTATGTTTTCCAATGAAAAATATGTAATTTCACATCATATTGGGCCATTATTTTCATCATATCTCTGAGCAAATAGTTGGAAAAGCCAGAGCAGGTAATAAACAAACAACAGCCAAAGATCAGCCTACTGGAGGAACTACAACCTTTAGATTTGGGGAAAGCAATTTGGTTGGTTCTGTTGATCCACAGTGATTTTACAGTGATGGCATAGCATGTTTTGGGCATCACCCCTAAGCCTTAACGGCTGGAAAACCCTGTTAATATGACCTCAGAATCATTATAGATTGGGCTGGGCAATAAAACAATAATGATAATTATCGCAATATCATTTTCCTCAATGTCAATATAAAAAATGTTCAATATATCGTCAATAAATATTTGGTTTAATTCATTTGAATCACAAACAAACTAGCCTTTGATTTTTCTAGTAACATATTTATTTTGTTGAGGAAAAGGGACTGAAAAAAGATTTACTAATCATATTTGTTGAAAATAGTTTTGAATGTTCTCCCTCAGATTTGTGAAGTGATCCACTGTTTGGCATCAAGTGTTTGTCACATTCTGACCATAAAGAAAAGTTTAACCACACAATTAACCATCTGGTTTCTTCAATTTTCTCTCAGGAGCAAAATTCTGCCTTTAAACTTGAAAGAAATAATGATTTGACATATATCGTGATAATTATTGTTATTGAATGATATGAAATGTTTTTATCGTGATAACATTTTTGGCCGCATCGCCCAGCCCTAATTATAGATACGACTGTTCATGTTTGCCTTCTGTGTCTTCATTTTACAGCTTCTGACATTTATCTGTAGACATTAATATAAAAAACAGGCAACATGAGAAACCTCCTCCCTTCTGAGGTGCATTTTATTTGCACATTAAAATCCAAAAAGAAACGTCTCCTCATCAGCTTAAAAGGACTAGTTTGCATCACTTATTAGCTTTGCTAACCTCGGCTCCTCCGGTCACCTCCGTCCTTTCTTTTCCAAAACCCCTTTTTCAGACTGAAAACTGAAAAATAATTTAGGCAGTCTGTACAGGACAGAGCTGCAGGCTACGTCAGTTTAATCTCAGTTTGTACCTGATGTTCTAAACATTGGACAAGTAGGCAGTAATAAAATACAGCTTCCAGTTACTTTCTATAAATTGAGCTAATGTTAAGTTACATAGCAGCTCTGTAGCTGCTGTAG
>NC_060160.1:29807458-29815718 GCF_021292245.1 Micropterus dolomieu | reverse complement strand
GCAGTCTGAAGGGGAGATGTTAGCTAACTTAGCGCTAACCGGCTTCACTTTTCCAGCAGGTGGGAAACAACAGACTTTTCTTGGTCTTGAGAAGCTGGGACTGTAACAGACACCGTATATTTACTGCCAGAATATTTTCCTCCGCTCGCGTTCACCGTCACTTTCTGCCACTCGGACAATCAAACACTGATTCAGAGTTACGCTGCTCTTATAACACAATCTGTCACGCATGTTCTGCATAGAACGAGGAGAGGAAGCGAGCAGAGCATTGAGTGCTGCCGTGCTCACACAGCGTGTAAGTGAAAACATTTGGAGCAGATAGTTTAATCCGTACTGTTGTCTGAGCTCTTCATTTTTTTCTAAAAGTCACTCAGCATTTGGATGTCAGAAATATGATTTATTTAATTGACACCATCACAGTTTATATCACTTCACTATAGGCCTATTTAACTAGTGTTATTTTGTTTGTGGACATTGCGCCTTGGCCTGCTTCATCAGTGAACATCAGTTTCCCATTTCTGTCTTGCTAATGTCTGAGTGTAAGGTGGAAAATTCCAGTCTGTGTTTTTTATAAATATACATGTTTAGAGTTTCAGCATTTCCCCTACCATTGTTTAAGCGCCTACCTGCACCCCCCCTGGAAGCTGCAGAAATCACCGTATGGAATCGCGGAAATAAAATGCTATTAACAGTAAAACACAGAATATCATGGAATCTGCCAAAATATTGAGGCAGTTTACAAAAATCAGGGATTTCCCTAGTGTTCCCTAGCCAAACAAACAGAAAAACTATGCTGCTGTGTTTAGGTGTTTCCAGGCTGCCTCTGTCCTCTCTCGTGTGTTCACTCACATAGACTTCACTCAGCATATAATGTTACAAGGCGCGGACACGGTGGATATTTTACAAGCACGGACCCGGTAAAGCAACAGTAGAAACTAGAACGCAGATGTTGGTTTCGGTTGTTTGATCGATTGTCGATTTATGCTACCTATCGAGATGTGCTACTTAGCGGTACAGTAGACATGGAGTGAGTAGTGGTGCAATATAAAATGATTCTGTAGTGGGAGCATTATTTGATAGGGGATATTAGTCTATCAGAATACGCTACCCCTGAAATGATGTTATAATATAATCAAGAAACAGAAGACGTCACAATACTGTAAGAGTTGTACCTTTATGGGATTGGAAATGGGAACACATCGACAAGGCAGCATAGATCGTCAGAACACCGGCATGTGGCTCACCTGCTGCCGTGATAACCGATCGCAGGAAAACTCCGGGAAAAAGACGAGTTCTGTGTCTTTTGGGTGAGTTTATAAAACATACTGCTGATGGAGAAAGTCAGGGCAGCAGAGAGGAAGAGCAGAGTGAGCGACCAGAGGCGAGTGTGCCTGAGTGTGGGGGGAAGAGAAGTCTGAAGCAGGTGCAAAGCAGGTAGGTTTAAAAAAATTAAAAATAATAATAATGTTAGTGGGGAATAAAACCTGCTTTCACAGGGCACACACCTGGTTGCAGTCTTATGTGACATTTTGGTCTGTTTTGATGAAATGGTCTATCAGCCCAACCCTACTGTCAAGTAATAACCTATTTGATAGAGGACAATTCACAATACATGTATTGCAACTATGCATTCATTGTGAATTGTCCCTATTAAATAGTATTAAAGTATTTGAATAACTAACTGTTATGATACATTTATTGTGAATTGTCCCCATAAATAATTGCACATATTTAAATATTTCTCTATTGCATGATGCATCAAATTCATTTTATATTGATTCATATGTAATTTTTGAATCTTTGAAATTTTATTCATCCACCACATGAATACGCACTCTTCTGATGACTAAATGTGCTTAAATTGTAAAACACAGAGAGAATAAATTGACATAAACATTTAATGAGCAGTTGCTAACATTATCTGGTGCAGTAAATAATATTAACTTCACCAGTTAACGCGATCCCCATTACCAGTGACCCAGTGTTCCACCAGTATTATGTCTTAAGGGTATATTAAGCCTGCAAGAAAGGATGTAATGCTAGACAGCAAATGTGGAGCAATTTTATTTATACTACTCTTGATGCAAGGCGGGAGCAGCCAGCTATTTTAGCATGGATCTACCACTGTTTGCTTCGAAATGTTCAATTTCGATTCATTGATGTTTTACCGATACTCCAGTACAGAGCTTCTCCACCGTCTCAGTCGCTATAACTTATGTGACCCTCATAAAATAATAATGCAAAATAACTGTGCAGGACAACAACACAATGAAAGACCCATTCACAACAGTAAAGTTACTGACTGCGGTCTAACTGTTAAAGTGTGACACAATCTTGTTATAACATTCAGTCCAGCTCACTTACAGTCTCATTATCATCCAATACTTTTAGCTGTGCTGACATTGCTGAGCCTCCGGTGACAGATTCACAGATGGTAAAGATAGTTACTGAAAAGCAGCAGGCGAGCCAAGGCCGATTTATCACTTTGGCTTAATGCAGCAAATGTAACGTGATCATGTAACGAGCATGGATTAGTTCAAGTTCAAGCTGATAAAACTATTATACAGTATACTATACAGTGGGAGTTTAGCTGAGTTTGCAGCATGTTGTGTGAAGCTGTTCTCCCTGTCGGTCTATAGCCGCTATCACACTGCCTTTGTTTCCGGTAGTATTGTGCTGATATGCGGCTCGCTGCGCTGGGTGAACGGTACGGAGCCGGTGTCGATCTGCCTCTGAGACGGGAACGTTGAAGTAACAGAGCCTGAACACTTCTGGAGAAAAGCCACAGCCTGCATGCCCGTGTTTCCGCGTTGATTGTGAGATCTCTGTATGAAAGCTGTTGTGTTTCGGATTATGCTCACTCATGAGCGATCACGCGTACGAGCACACACCTGGTTGCAATCTTAAAACCGCACGATTAGTGGCCGCTGAACTGAAAACTCCATAACACCCCTTTAAGACATGAAATGTATGGTGACGTGAAAAATGTGGAGTAAAAAAAATGAGTTAGAATATCTTTAGCCCAGATGCATTTAAATAAATGGCCTTAACTGTATGCCCCTATTTTCTGATATTTTATCCTTCACCCCCCACCTATTTTGATGTGCTGTTTTTTTTGTGTCTTCCTCAGCTACACCATTGTGTTAATTTACTACGCCTTCTGCTTGGTGCTGATGATGCTACTGCGTCCTCTGTTGGTGAAGAAGATAGCATGTGGTCTGGGCAAGTCCGATCGCTTCAAGAGCATCTATGCTGCTCTGTACTTCTTCCCCATCCTCACGGTGCTGCAGGCTGTGGGGGGAGGACTCCTCTGTGGGTATTAATGACGGGCAGCAGAATTGAATTTGCTATCTAATTGACCCTTTGCTAAGCCACTCCCCGAATACAGCGCATTATAGGACTCGTAACATTATATAACCCTACTGTTTTTGCTTTTCAATGATTGTAATAGTGAATAGGACAGTACAGGAATACAGTTGATCCTTAATATTGTTGTCCTCTTTCTCATTAGTCAACAATTCACTTTTACTCTTTGTTCGGTAGGGTTCAGCTTCTGTCATTATTTTTTACACGTCAGTTTGACAGCCTGAATACAACCTTCAGAGGTATAATGCAACTGCACAACTGTCTGCTTCTTTCTGAGATCACCTTTTCCAGCACAATATTTCTCCAGGGAGTGCAGTAACCTGCTGCGCCGTGAAAGTCCGACAGGTCCAACAGTTTGTCGGACTTAGCGACTGTAACTAAGGAGGCGTGGCTTAGGAAAGGGTCAATTCCAGGGGGATAATGCTTCTTAATTGTGTAGGTTGACCTGTGCAGCTGTGTATGTTTCAGATTATGCCTTTCCCTACATCGTACTGGTCCTCTCTCTGGTCACACTGGCGGTCTACATGTCTGCCTCGGAGATACAGGTACAGCACTTAATTCAAAAGATATTCTTGTCACCTGTCATTTTCAGTAAGTAAAAGTCAGAAGACAAGTAGTTTAATCACAACTAATTAATATATTCATTAATGTAAAAACAGTCTGTTTTAAATCATTTTGTTTATTTAATTGTAGAGTACTTAAAAAAACTGAAATATGACCAAAATTTAATTGTGAATTAATCATGGATTTAAATATTAATAATTAGGCTTATCATTTCTATTTCTTGTTTTTCAGTTTAATACTATTTGAGTGCATTAAATTCTTGCCCTCAAATCATAAAACCTTTTCACTTTCAATTTCACAATCACTTTCATTTAGAGATGTGGAATCATGTGCTCCCCCAGAATGAAATGCCAGTCGAGCCCACAGGGCAGCAAGGAGCTGTGACGCTAACCCATCCTTTAAATGCATATTGAATCAATCAATTTATAATATTGTTGTGGTTGCACATTCCAGGTTTTCAGGAATTCAGAAAGAAAGGTTTTTCCCAGCTGAATTGAGGCACAGGTGTTTTAGGACTGAACCAGTGTTCTCCAAAATGGTGCATTCCTTGGTGCTATTTGTCTTGATTGACTGATTTTGCATCACTGCCATTGGATGTATAGACTATGGATATATTTAAAAATAATAAAAAAACAAAGCACATCTCTCCCAACTTTTAAACTAATAGCATATTCATGAAACACAAACAAAAAGATCCAACTCTGAAATGGCAGTTAATTATTAAGTCAACAAGAATTTACAAACGATCTACCTTGATTGAGAATGGTTGACTACAGTCTTCTGATTGGCTACCCCTTCTCTCTCTCTCTCTCTCTCTCCCTCCCTCCCCCCCACCACCACCAGTCTTTTAAGAACCTGATTGCTAAGAAGAAGCGCCTGGTAGTCCTGTTCAGCCACTGGCTGCTCCATGCATACGGCATCATCTCTATCTCCCGACTAGACAAGCTGGAGCAGGACCTGCCGCTGTTGGCCCTTGTGCCCGGCCCCGCCTTGTTCTACATAGCCACAGCCAAGTTCACCGAGCCCAGCCGAATCCTGTCTGAGGGTGGCAACGGACACTGAGCTGACCAGTCCAACATCAACAACATTTTACAAACTGCTCTTGTCAAATGTTTCAGCTTCTGGTACTGAGCCGTCAGGCTGCTGGCATCAGTGTTACTGAGGAGTCCAGCGGGGTTGAATGTGATGAAACCAGTTAATGGTCATATAGTGACGACTTTATGGTGTGCAAGTACATTAAGAGTTAAAGTTGGACAGTAAGGGGTAACTACTCTAGGATTTGTTTTAATAACTGTAATGATGCACACGATGCTTTCCCATCAGTTTTACTTGGACTGCTTTATGATAACTATACTTTCACTCTTTGCACAGTCCAAGTTTAGAACTGCTCACTAATCATTTTCTGCTGGCATGGTTGCGAATAATGTTTCTATTCCAAGCAGATTGATCTTTCAGCTGTCTCCTATAGTCCATAAAAATAATGACAAATACCAATGAGCAGTTACCACGAGAGTCCAAAAGTGATGTCTTTAAATGACTTCTTTAGTTTGATCGACTATCCAAAACCCAAATGTACACTGAAAAGCTGCAGCCAGACACTGTTTTAGTCTGATAAATGAGCTCATCAGTTCATTGATAGTTGACACCTTTTTGTACTACATTTTAGCTAGTTTAAATCCTGTTTTTGGAGAATCAAATCCTAAATGCACTATTCCCATTTTACCTGCCTGTGTTATATGTATTAGAGATCATCTCAAAGTGAGGTGAGAGACTTTTTTGTTGCATTTACGTGCTTCCTGTACATTTTCTTGTAAATACAATAAATGTTGCTCAGACCACGTCAGGTAGTGTTGAAGAGATTCACTGTACATAATAAAAGTACACCTCAGCCTCACCCAGCCAGCTGAGGCCACAGACTGAGGTTGGGTAAGGGGAAATGTGTCAGTAGTGTCACTGCTGTGTATGTATTATACACTGAAATACATGGAAGCACCTGTCTGTTATTTTGGTGCTTATGTGATGGCCTTTGTTGCTTTGGTGTAGCTACCTGTTTTTTCACTGTAACTGGTGAGTGTTGTTGAATCCGAGTAGTGAGCCCTGTCGATATAAACTCAAACCTCCTGAATGAGATTTTGCTGTGTCACTGGACAGAAGACATTTTACTGCCTCATGCAAATCTAATCCAGCCCCACCGACACCATGCTGATACACAATCCAACCACACCAGTCTGTTTCCGGAAGCCGCTAGTTTTCAGCACTTTCTGTAGTAGAGAAATTGTATGTGCCAAATGTTGAACACACAGGTTTGCTGGTGGTGTAATGACGAAATAAATAACTTGCCATATGATAATTCAAAGTGTGTGAATATGTTTGGAGTGTGTATATGTCCTACAGGAAGTGGAGACAACACAAGCAATACTGCTGCAGCTGTTGTGGTGGCACACTGAGCTCTGTCTTTCTGCCTCTTGCCTGTAGGGAAAGCAGTTTATTAATAGGTAGATTGAAGTGATATGAGGGGATTGAATTTGGCAGCAAAACGGGTCTAAACCCGATGACATTTGATCTCTGAAGCTGATGTTCATGGGCACTGGTTGGTCAGTATGTTTGAGACTTTGTGAGCACGGCATGAGGGACTGATTTCAGTTGATCACTCAGAACTGAGACTGTGTCCCCATCCCTGCTATTTTACAGTTTTTACGATCACTATGACAATCCTTTTAACAATTTAAACAAATTTCCATAACTCTCAACACAGTTAGCACAACATCCTTCTGTGTAGGCTATAAAATTAACACATTTCTTCTTACTGTGACAGAAAATGCACAAATTTAAAATACTTGACCTTCTTTTACTGAACCTTTAAAAAAATAAGATATCATCATATGCCATTTAGCATTACATAACAGACTGATATGAATCAATGGTCCTGTCGTACATACAGTGGGTACGGAAAGTATTCAGACCCCTTTAAATTTTTCACTCTTTGTTTCATTGCAGCCATTTTCCAAAAATCAAAAAAGTTCATTTTATTTCTCAGTAATGTACACTCAGCACCCCATCTTGACAGAAAAAAACAGAAATGTAGAAATTTTTGCAAATTTATTAAAAAAGAAAAACTGAAATATCACATGGTCATAAGTATTCAGACCCTTTGCTCAGTATTTAGTAGAAGCACCCTTTTGATCTAATACAGCCATGAGTCGTTTTGGGAAAGATGCAACAAGTTTTTCACATCTGGATTTGGGTATCCTCTGCCATTCCTCCTTGCAGATCCTCTCCAGTTCTGTCAGGTTGGATGGTAAACGTTGGTGGACAGCCATTTTCAGGTCTCTCCAGAGATGCTCAATTGGGTTTAAGTCAGGGCTCTGGCTGGGCCATTCAAGAACAGCCACGGAGTTGTTGTGAAGCCACTCCTTCGTTATTTTAGCGGTGCGCTCAGGGTCATTGTCTTGTTGGAAGGTAAACCTTCGGCCCAGTCTGAGGTCCAGAGCACTCTGGAAAAGGTTTTCGTCCAGGATATCCCTGTACTTGGCCGCATTCATCTTTCCCTCGATTGCAACCGGTCGTCCTGTCCCTGCAGCTGAAAAACACCCCCACAGCATGATGCTGCCACCACCATGCTTCACTGTTGAGACTGTATTGGACAGGTGATGAGCAGTGCCTGGTTTTCTCCACACATACCGCTTAGAATTAAGGCCAAAAAGTTCTATCTTGGTCTCATCAGACCAGAGGATCTTATTTATCACCATCTTGGAGTCCTTCAGGTGTTTTTTAGCAAACTCCATGCGGCTTTCATGTGTCTTGCACTGAGGAGAGGCTTCCGTCGGGCCACTCTGCCATAAAGCCCCGACTGGTGGATTGCTGCAGTGATGGTTGACTTACTACAACTTTCTCCCATCTCCCGACTGCATCTCTGGAGCTCAGCCACAGTGACCTTTGGGTTCTTCTTTACCTCTCTCACCAAGGCTCTTCTCCCCCGATAGCTCAGTTTGGCCGGACGGCCAGCTCTAGGAAGGGTTCTGGTCGTCCCAAACGTCTTCCATTTGAGGATTATGGAGGCCACTGTGCTCTTAGGAACCTTAAGTGCAGCAGAAATTTTTTTGTAACCTTGGCCAGATCTGTGCCTTGCCACAATTCTGTCTCTGAGCTCTTCAGGCAGTTCCTTTGACCTCATGATTCTCATTTGCTCTGACATGCACTGTGAGCTGGAAGGTCTTATATAGACAGGTGTGTGGCTTTCCTAATCAAGTCCAATCAGTATAATCAAACACAGCTGGACTCAAATGAAGGTGTAGAACCATCTCAAGGATGATCAGAAGAAATAGACAGC
>NC_060160.1:29792409-29807358 GCF_021292245.1 Micropterus dolomieu | reverse complement strand
CTCTCTGAGGAGGGTGGGGGATCTCCAAGCGCTTTCGGTTTCCCCGCAAGCCTGGAGTTTGCCCCGGGGAATATTAGGGCTATCCTGCACCCTCGTCCAGGATACATCCCTAAAGTGCCTTCTTGTGCGGCAGGGTCCACAGTGCTGCAGGCATTCATCCTCCACCTCATGTGACGGCGGAGGACGGGAGACTTCATCTGCTCTGCTCTGTCAGAGCACTGAGTATTTACACTCTGAGGTCCTCCCGTTGGAGGAAGGCTGACCAGCTGCTAGTGTGTTTTGGGTCCCCCAGGGCTGGGCTCCCTGCATCCAAACATACTATTAGCAACTGGATTGTTCAGACTATTTCCCTTTCAGATGCGCGGTTTGCCTTCACCTGTGGCTGTGAGGGCTCATTCTACCAGAGGCATGGCGGCCTCTCGAGCCCTCCTTTCCGGGGCCTCTTTGCAGGATGTTTGTTTAGCGGCTGGCTGGGCCACTCCGCACACATTCATTCGGTTTTACAGTCTTGACCTTCCTTCGGCACCTGGCACTCGTGCGCTCTCCTCTTAGTAGTGCCACTTTATTGCACACTGGGGCAGGCGGGGTTTTCGGCTCGGTTTAGTGGGTATCTCGTTCCCATAGTGTCGTAACCGACGCAGTTCAAGTTCCCTCGAAGGGGAACGTCTCGGGTTACGTATGTAACCCTGGTTCCCCGAGAAGGGGAACGAGACACTGCGTCGGCCCGCCGCACCTCTCTCCCCGCCTGAAGCGCCTGCTTCATAGTTTAAGCTAATGATGAGTGTGTACAGGTGTGCTTTATACTCCTCCGGTTATTCCGTCACACCTTACCGTTCTAGCAACAAGCCAATAGAATTGGAGTGATTTCATTCACGTTCAGACCTGCTACGCCTAGAGGCGTTCTCATAGTGTCGTAACCAGTGTCTCGTTCCCCTTCTCGGGGAACCAGGGTTACATACGTAACCCGAGACGTTGTCTGTCTTTCACATGTTGCCATTCACTGTGGATGTTTCCCACGTGTATGTTGTTAGTTGTCTCTACAGGTGTCTCTGTGTTTCGAGTTTAGTCTCTGGTTTAGTCTCCTGTTTAGTTTCACGTCTCCCGGTTCTGTTGTGTAAAATATTGTTTAATTTATGTTATTATGTTGTTTACTTTATTATTTTAATCCTAGTAGTGCGGTATTACCTAGAAGTGCTTTTACTGTAGTCATTAGAAGAATGACAGGATCGCTGTAGCTTCACTGAGTAAAGGTATTGACTACTGATGTTATTCTTTTGATGTAAGGTTTGATCACTAGTATTTTAACATTTAAAACTAACTACTATATTCTGTGTGAACTTTGAATGAACTTGTAATCTTTCAATGACTCTACACGAGCAGAGAAGCTGTTCAGGCAGAACATGCAAAACCTAGCTTCACCTGACTGTGAGCATGCAAATAGACCCACGCTATGTATGCCAAACTTAGCTAGCGGATGGCAGGTACTGTTGTCTGAAAAGGAGATAAGAGGTAATGTGAATTTAAGACCAGATAAGATGACGTAATGTTTGCTTAGCGTTTAGGTGATGCAGCTAAAGTCTACAGAAGGTTCTGATAGTATACAAAATAGCAGTAAGACACCTGCTGCAAGTCACGTACGCCAGGAATGAGATTGTGGCACTACTGTAAGAAACCAAGCTTTTGTAAGAGACACAGCATTGCATATTCATGTTTGATGTATTAAATTATGTTATTCTTTTATTAATTATGTTATACGGTTGCGTTTTAATGGTGTCAGATTATACATGTATAACTTTTAAAAAATATGGTGAGACTGAAGTTGAATCATAATGGTGAATTTCTAATCCAGTAATGTTGAAAATATAAAAGGTTAAATTACAATCATAAATTATGTCAAATAACAGCTAAAAAGTGGTAACTTTGAAAATAGAGAAAGGGTTAAATTGGTAAAACAGTACATGCAAACGGCCACAAGATGGCAGTAGATAAGAAATTCACCATTGGGAAGGGAGTGGTCAGCGAACACAAAGGTGGAGACTGTTATACCCACCTGAAGGGTGGGGTTTAAGGTGAATATAAGGCGATGTTCGCTGACCACCGGATCAGTTCCATCCTGAGACCTGCAGGGACTTTACTCGAGTTTACCTGTCCTTAATTGGAATAAACTCTTTTGCACCGACTCTTCGTCGACTCGTCTCCAGAGAAGTTTTTGACAACGAAGTTTTTGACTGTAGAAGAACGCTAATAGAGTATTATTAACAGAGTTTAATAAGTTGGTGATGGTAGGGACCAGGCCTTCAAATGGCCCATCCTGGCCTTATC
Source organism: Micropterus dolomieu (assembly GCF_021292245.1). Lineage (NCBI taxonomy): Eukaryota > Metazoa > Chordata > Actinopteri > Centrarchiformes > Centrarchidae > Micropterus > Micropterus dolomieu. The sequence goes on along the minus strand of NC_060160.1, from coordinate 29,805,036 downwards.
TTCGAACCAACAGTTCCTTGTGGATTATTCTCTCGTTTGGATTTTTGGACTTTGTTGCAATAAACCTCACCTACTCTCCAGTTTCGTCTCAGTGTCTGCACTTGGGTCCTAACCTCTGTCTCCAGCGTTCAGCCCAGCCAGCTGAACGTAACATTTGTTTATTTATTTGTCTTGTTTGTTTTTGTTTGCTTATATCCTGGGGCCCATTTCAATAAGGAGGTTCAACCAACTCTGAGTTAAAACTTGAACTCTGAGTTGACTTACCCTGAGATGGGAAACTCTGAGTTTCCGGTTACAGAACAGCTGAAATGAGTTAGTTCAATCAACTCTAAGTTGACTAACTCTGAATTAAGCGCGTGCACCTATAAAACTATAAAAAGCCATTATCAATGGAGTGCAGATATTATGAGTCACCAGACAAAAAGAGGTCTGCATATTTCTCCCCAGCAGAACTGGATGTGTTTATGCAAGCATATGCAGAAGTTGAACACGTATTTTTTTTAAAAAGCAACACGGCTGCAGCAGCGAAGGACAGAGTGTTAGCTTGGGAGAAAATAGCTGCTCGAGTCAATGCGTAAGTTTACATTTGAATTACTTTTATACAGTGTTGGGTGTAATTAATTACTAAGTAATCTAAATACTTTAATTTAATTAAAGACTATAAAACAATTCTTTATAAAACAATAGTGGATTTAACATCAAATTTTAAAAGGTATATTTTTAATGTAACCTTCTCCCTCTAGTTACACACTTTGGTCAATTCAAGAATAATTCATGCAATTGTATATTGTTTATTTGAAAGCATTAGAAGTGCAGTTTCTTGTCTCTGTCTCTGGTTTCTGGTTGAGGTTGATTTGGGATTTAGAAAGTAATTAATAAGTTAGTAGACCAAATTAGTAAGTAGACCAATACTTTGTAGAGATAGTAATTATTACATTAATCTAATTAGACTTGTTGAAGATGTAATTTGTAGTTAGTAATTAAGAACTATTTTAGACTGTTATAACCCAACTGTCATAATATCAGAGGTATTTTATTAAACATATTAATTTAATTTTCATGTATAGGTGCAATCCTGCAGGCATTAAAAGAACGTGGCAGCAGCTGAAAATGAAATATAAAAACATAATTCAATCAGGTAAGCCTTGAGCATATCACAGGTGTAGGGTACCTGGCTTTACAAACATTTGACATACTAAATGATTAAACGGCATTCAGTGTCTAGCAGTGCAGCAGCATTTTTGACATAGGTCTAAATGTTCATTCTCATTTGACTACTCAGCCAACAGAAGGAAGGCAGAGGCTCGCAAAACGGGGGGAGGACCTGCACCACCACCTCTGACAAATGCAGAGGAGATGGCCTTGAGCCTGAATGCGGGAAGGCCAATGGCTGAGGGAATTCCTGGAGGGACTTCATCAGAGCCAGTCACTCCAGAAGATTTAAGTGCCTTCACAAAATGTAAGAGGTCTACCTACAGTATGTGTTATTTTTTATATAGCCTATTTGCGATATTTCCATTTATATTACTTTGAATTGGGTTTTTCGTTGGTCCCAACAGATTCGGATGTGTGTCTCTTGGAGCCTCCTGTCCCAACAGAACCCCAGGCAGTTGTAAGTAGCCTACTCAATACACCATAAATTATGACAAATAGTATTATAAAGTGTACTTTCTGAAATGCTCATCTTCACAGGATGATGGGGATGAAGAAACCGTTTCTCCTGCCACAGACAGGCCTACAGAGATAATGTTAATATTATGTGTCTACACATCAAACAATCTACACATTCACATTTATTCACATTTTTATGTGGAGTAGCCTATAGAATCTAAGTTTATATCTATAAATGGTCATTCTTATCTCTACCCCCCAGAGTGTGGAAGAACAGCAGGAGGAAGGCCCATCAACTTCTGGTGCACAGATGAAGACATGAGCACAGTTCAGTCATTTACAGTAAATGCCACAGTTTAATTCTGAATTTTAGAACTACATGATGTAACTCTAATCTACTATTAATTAAAAATTAGAGTTATATAGACTTCTTCTTATTAAAAAGATAGAAAAAAACAGCAAAGACCTTGTATACTTGGACTGCCAGATCCAAAAGGCAGATCTGAGATTCTGAAACAAAAGCTAGAGGTGAGTGTGTGGTGACAGGTGAATTCTAGGAAGTATTGAAACTATATTAAAATCTACTAAACTTTTTTCTTTTTTTTGTAGGAAATGAAGAACACCATATAAATTGCTGTGATTTTGTGTTTATTCATTTTTGTTTTTTTGTTTTTGTGGTGGTGGATATCATGATTAATCTGAGAAGACTAATCATGCATATCATATCCCGGACTACCCTTCCATCCTGGAAATCTGCAGGGTTGATGGGGTCTTCCTCATGCTCTTGTAATTGTAGGGCAGGGTGTTGCTCCCCTCTTTTATTATTATGGCAATATTATGGAGAACAAGACATGCCACAATAATGTCGCAGGCCCTTTCAGGGGTTACCCTGAGGTAACGTAGGCACTGGAAACGTGCTTTCAACAGGCCTATGGTCATCTCCACCCGGGCTCTCGTCCTGCAGTGTGCCACACTGAAGCGCTGCTGTGGGCCTGGTTCAGGTTCTGGGTAAGGGGTAATAAGATTTGTTCGGCATGGGTAACCCCTATCTCCCAGCAGAAAGCCATCAATCTCTCCTGTAAGAAAGTTCACATTGCATTAGAGCTGCATAAAAATTCCCCTGTAAGTGTGTAGTGCATACATTGAAATATGTGTATAGGACATACATTTACTTAACCCTTTCCAATCTGTTGCTCAGGGTTGACTCCCGATACATTTGTGAGTCATGAACAGAGCCGGGCCACTTGGCTCCGCATTTGTGATTATATGTGCAGCATCACATATGATCTTGACAGTGCAAAGAATGAGAGATGTTACAGTATTGTGATGTAGTCTTTGACCATTAGAAACAGTAGGCTGTCAGTGTACCTGCACATTAATACTGTGGATGGATCTCCTGTTGACATAGTCCGCTTCATTTTCAGAAGGTGCAATGATCGTAATATGTGTGCCATCAATGCATCCAAACACATTCGGAAATCCTAAAGGGAATTCTGATTATTAGGTTACTTCCAGGGGTCGCAGCAAGATATTCTTAACTGAATGTCATTTATCAGGTTAGCCTCATTTAAACCGATTTATACACCACTGACCTGCAATCCTGTGAAACTCCTCTTTGATGACTCTCACTCAAATGCCCAGGAAAAAACACAAATATTCTCAGAAAGCGCTTAAGAGCGAGGCACACTTTCCTTACCGCTCTGCAAACAGTAGCCTTACTAATATGTTCTGCATCCCCGATGTTATACAGAAAACTACCATTTGCAAAGAAACGTAAGGCAATGTAAAGCATCTGCTCGGATGAGAGCACGGCCGCGATGGTTGATGTTTCTGATGTAAGGATGGATGAGATTATGGATGTATCTTATTGACTGTAAAGAAAAACGGTACCGCTCAAATGAAAATGCATAAGGATATGACAAAAAATCCACTCTGGGCCTCAAAATCCTCTCCCGACGTAAATGTAACTCCCTAAGAATTAATACAGCCTCTTCATCAACAGGATCGTCCATAAAGGACATGCCATTTCATTCCCTTCGATGCTCTCTGCGTGTGTGCGCAATGAATGAATGTACTGCGGCGCAGCGCGGTGATGCAGTGGTTAGCACTGTCGCCTCACAGCAATAAGGTCGTGGGTCAAACCCCGGTTGCCCCAGCCTTTCTGTGTGGAGTTTGCATGTTCTCCCCGTGTCCGCGTGGGTTCTTTCCGGGTGCTCTGACCATCCTCCCACCATCCAAAGAGGCTAGGTTAATTGGTGTCTCTAAAATTGTCCTTAGGTGTGAGTGTGAGTGTGACTGGTTGTCTGTCTATGTGTGGCCCTGCGATGGACTGGGGACCTGTCCAGGGTGTACCCTGCTTTTCGCCCGATGTCAGCTGGGATTGGCTTCAGGATAACGCAGGATAAGCGGTTAGATAAGCTGGAGAGATTCTCAACCAGAATACAGAAAAGAGAGATGGCTGCCGTCAGGGGCCGTAACCGGTGGGTCAGTGCGCATGTGTGATTGATAGATAAAGCACTAGAACATCCAAAGGGCCAATTTTGCTGGATAAGGAAGACATTTACTTTTGGCAAATTTTGCTACTAAGACTTCAGCCCATTTTCTTTTAAGTGAGAATGTGATGTACTTTTTCCACAACTGTACTTCAGTATGTCAATATTATTAGAACATTACACATTGTGTGATAGTTAGCTGTACCATTTTAGGTTTATACAGTGATGCCTTAGTCTGCTGTGTGATGTATAAGGCTTAATATGAAATGCTTCAAATGGTGGGGTAGTGGGGTAAAATAGATTTAAAGGACAAAAAAGGTTTAGCCTGGCCCTGATGTTGTGATTTGTTACAGTACAGTACAGTGAGGCATGGGATTACATTCCGCTTGTAAGAAGTGTAATCCCAGCTAATCTGGGATTCAGTTTCACACTGCACTTTGGACACAGCCTCAGTCTAGAGAAGACTGGGAATATGGAGATACAAAGGCCCTACCTGAGTACAAGTTTTTTCTGATGAAGGATGTATCTGCTTGTCCTCGTTCACATCTTGCAGTCCACTCTGTTGGCCGTCCACTCCTGTCCAGCTTTATGTGCCTGCACATATGGGAACAGTGGAATAGCAGAGTTCAGGTTAAGATCATTCTTATCTTTGTGTGTTTGTATGTGCAAGTGATTTGTTCCTGCGTGAACATAGCTCATTATAGCTATTATATATGAAGAATTATCATATTATTAAATATAAATATACACACTGAACAAAATTATAAATGCAACACTTTTGTTTTTGCCCCCATTCATCATGTGCCGATCTCAAAGATCTAAAACTCCACATTTAGTACAGGTTAACAAAAAAAAATGCATCATTGCTGACACTGATACATGTTGAACAGTGGACAATGTTATTATTATGTATGAATCAAGTCACTTTATTTAAATAGCACATTTAAAAACAACAGGAGTTGACCCAAAGTGCTTTCCAAGCACACAAAACACACAAATACAAGTATACACAAACAAAAGAACAAAGTATATACCATTGTGTATCCTAATACACAATTCAACGCTAGTACACCAGTACACATCAATAAAAGGAATATGGAATACCTGGTTAAAATCAAATTCAAAGGAAAGGAATAAGAACAACATCAGATTGAAATGCTCTGATAAACTATTGATTGATTGTTGATAGGCTGTTGATAACTGTTCTGACGAAATGTCAAAGACATCTGTGTACTCTTGCAGAGATAAATACAGAAATTAAATTCAGTTTTATTTACAATATATAGGCTAGTGCCAATTCATAAAAGTTGTCTCATTGTGCTCTCCATATAGAGCAGGTCTAGACCATACTCTTTGTAATATTATTTACGGACACACAACAATTCCCACCATAAGCAAGCATTTTGCGACACATGCAAGGAACAGGTAGAAACCTCGAGCAGAACCTCAGGGTGGGCAGCTATTCTGCATGGCAGCGGAAGAGAGAAAGAGAAAGAGGAAGAACATAGAGTAGCACAATGCAAGTACCACATAGGGAGGCTAGGGGACCCATGGCAAAAATTGCTCATTTAACCACATAACCAGAGCTCCAGATCCACCTTTCCTATACTCCAATACTACCTTTCCCCAGGTTTGCTATATGTTTAAATATTTGACACAGGGCCCTTCAATAAGACAGGGCCTAATTTCAGTTTGTATTACAAAATATACACAAATATACAATCCATAAATTGCCAAATTATTAAAATAATTTAACAGCAAGATTAACTGGCTGTTTTCCTGCTTTAATGTTTACAATTTCCACTTTGATTGCTTTCATTTAAAGACAGCTCTCATGTGTAAAAATTACTTAATTAATTAAGTCCTGGAGCTCTTACTACTGCTCTGTGGCTCACTGTTGGCACAATCCAGGCTCCATAAAGGAGCAATATACCAATAAAGGAGGAGAAGCATTTTTGTAAGGCCTTACATACAAATGTGAGAGATCTGTGTTTGTTTCCAATGAAAACTATTCATAGTACCTATAATACATTTATTATCAATTTTCTTTACCAGGGCAGATCTAGAGAAATATTAACGGGGTGGCAAGAAGACTTTAAGTGGTGGCTGAAATATACAGAATATAAGATGACTTAGTCACAAACAATCACATACGTATATCAATCAGGATTCCCTTGTAAAAGAGACTGTGTCTCAGTGGGACTTTTCCTGTTAAAATAAAGGTTTAATTAAAAATCATAGTGTTTGTATGTCTTAATTTCAAAATATTGCATTGTTGTGTCATGACTGAAGCATTAAATAGAAATATATAAAGGTGACATTAGAAATCAATAACTTGTTTTATTTCCAGATCTTAAGACATTTTAGCTGACACTGATTGTTATTTATGTCAGAGGTCGCACGCCTCTGGAGCAACTAGGGGTTAAGTGTCTTGCTCAGGGACACAATGGTGGACATGTCACAGTTGGGAGTTGAACCTGGGTCTCTCACACCAAAGGCATGTGTCTTATCCACTGCACCATCACCGCATTAATTTATGTCTTTTAACGTATTATTTTTTAAATTAATGATCTAAATTAATATGTTAAATTTGACAGCCCTTATACAGTATATATGTGTGTGTGTATATATATATATATATATATATAGTTTCAGTACAAAGTTTCAACTGCCTGCATACCCCTCAATTTTCCCCATCAGACTGAAATAAGATTCAAAGTTCAGTAATTCAGTAATTACATCAATGCAAGCCTAGGTAGAGACCTACATATTAAATTCACCAGTTGTGTCACTTATACTCTATACTGTGAAGCCACACATTTAGTGTTGCCAATGATGCAAGATATCTCGTGTTTAACCTGTAATGCTAATGAAATGGCTTTATGTCTGAGCTCTCAGGTGCTTTGAATGAACTGTCACAGCAGTGCTGACTGATGTGCCTTTGTGTTTGGGGCTTGTAGTGAGTAATTTTAGTGCTTTTTAAACTGGGAGCTTTACACTGGCCTGATTGATTTAAAGTTTGGACATGTTTATCTGCAGAACAAATGTTAGCACCGGTAAATATTTGGGATTTGTCAAGTTTAATCCGTCCCTCACACAATAAAACATGAGATAATATTACCAAAAAAAATAGTGTCCTCTCGCAGCTCCTGGCACCACATTGTGGCAAGGCTGTTTGACCGGTCAATCCTGCATCCTCCTGTTGGGGGAGGGGGAGGGGGAGAACAAAGGAGTCTACAGGAGTGTCATTTCTTGCTGCAGACAATTGCACTTGGACATTAGAGTTTTGTTCTTTAAAATTCTGACCAACCACAACTTTTTAAATATATTTTTCAATCAGGTTGTCCAAAACTGGGGTGGCAAGGCATTCCAATGCCACACTGCTAGCTCTGCCCCTGACTATTAATTTCTGTGACACATTCCACTTCCATTACACTACTGTTTCATCAGACAAACAGAATGGAGCTGGAGTACTCACACTGATAGTATGAGTAGTGAGTGTCATCTTTTCAGAATATAATGCTAGAACATGGTCAATTAGAGTGAATGACTACACCCAGAACATACATGTCTTTGTGTTTATCTGTCCAAACTTCAGCCCTTACCACTTTATGTTTAACATAGCAGGTTGGTGCAGTGCAGTGATTCCGGAATCGCAGCTGTTCCCATTAATGTCCCAGCTGACACAGTCAAACTGCGTCTAGAGAAGACCTTGATCTCCAGGGTGCCCCGGGCAGCCTTCTACAATCTGTCAGAGCTGCGGTTCTTGTGGCTGACCTTCAACTCCATCACATCCATCCATCCCAGCAGCTTTGTCAACCTTAAGGCCCTGCGAGAGTTGCGTCTGGATGGAAACCTCCTGACATCCTTCCCCTGGGAGGGGCTCAGAGACATGCCCCGCCTCCGGACTCTGGGTCTACACAATAATCGTCTGTCCAGCCTTCCTGCTCACGCTTCTCTCTTTCTCCCCAACATCACCTTCCTTGACCTGTCCAGCAACAGGTGTGTCCAGATACTACAAAACCATGTAGCCTACTTATGTAGAGCTACAGAGCTGTCTGTAAAATTCAATAGATGTTGAACTTTTCTCCTTGTCTTGTTTCATGTCAACTCCTCTCATCAGGTTGACAATATTACCTGCAGAGCTGCTGGACCTTTGGTTTCCTCTCCCAGCACAACAGGAAGGACCAATTCAAAGAAGGATTTTGGGTAAAGTATGTTTTGGAGCAATAAAGACACATCCATGATGTTAACGTTGCTTATAGAGTTAATAGGTTTACCTATCCATTTTAGGTAAGGTTACAGTCTGTTTCTTTTAACCTTTGTTGTTTCACTGTAATGTTTGCATTATTATACCACATACATGTTGTTATTAAATAGACGCAAGATAAGTATATGAGATGTTAGGTTGTAAGTATTTAAAAACTTGACAACACCACTCTAAACAGAGATGGAAATGACTACTCCTTTAAGAAGAGGATTTCAATAACATTCTGAAGAACATTAGAAATACCATCAAATGGCATTGTGTTTTACAATTCTCTTGGGAAAGTCCTCACGAACAAGCCACTGCAGTAATATTTGTAGGTAGCTAGCTCTGTAATGAGAACAAAGGAGCGACCATTTTCCTCCGACCTGCACCATCGGAACACTGCACAGCGAAGACTGCATTCAACATTGGAACCACCATTATTTCCAGCCTGGCTCAACAATGACTGACAGAATCACCAGCTAACAAAGCAGCACACCAAGAAATCCCTCTCCCTTTACTGGTAACTGGGCGTACTGGGCTAGCATAGCGAAATGTTGGAATTTTATTTGAAAATAGCAGGTTAAAAATCATTTTCATGGTACATTGACTTGTTATAGGAATGGAGTCTCTTTCATTGCCACTCCAGGCCTGGAGCACCAAGTATTGCTATATGTAGCATTAGAATCCTGGGCAGGAAAGCTTTCACAACAACAGTATAATGCTTTACAGCACCATGTCAAACATCAGATTCTTCAGCAAGCAAAGATTATATAATGTACAATGTGAGCTCTTTGGAAGAAGCTAGCTTGGTATTCTCAGTATAGATATCATGGCAGAATCTGCAAAGAAACTGAAGAGAGGAAGCAAGGAAGAGAAAAAGAGAGAGTGATCAAGCAAGAGACAATATAGGACTGGCTTGAGCTAGAAGAGCTGAAAGGATGCAGGACAGATGAGAGCTGGCTTTCCTGCTGCTGCAACATGGCCATGGTTTGTCCTCAATAATGAGGTGTTGAGAGGCAGTACCAGCCAAAGCCAAGAGGAAGATGATGAGCATCTTCAGCTAAAAAAGCTGAAAAAGTCATGCAGCTGCCTAGAGAAGAGAGAAGAGCACAGGAGAGCAGCGAGAGGATGGATAGGCTCTTCTCTCTAAGCTAAAAAATAAATAATATGAATTAATTGTTAAATTTATTACAGGTCTTTGCAACTATTTACAACATAAAGTACATAAGAAGTGGAATATAACTGTTGTCTGAAGGTCCTTTTTGAAAAAGCCTTAAACTCAATTTCCTAAATATTAGGCCTTAGAAAATGTATTTATGTATATTTATGTTCAGCTGAGCAGGGAGTCCCTGGTGGTACAAGGTAGATTTATTTGTCATTTTACAACACAGGGATGTATAATGAGATGAAGTCTGTAGTTCCCTTTATGCTAATCATTCTTCTTGGTTTTTCTGACTTTGAGCAGTAGGTTGTTCTATGGGCTGAGCACTAGAGTGAAGGAGGTGTGTTCCCCAATCCAAACTGACTGGGGTCTGTTTGTGAGGAAGTCCAATATCCAGTTGCAGAGGGTTATATTTAAACCCAGAGTGCCGAGTTTGCTGATCAGTTTCATGGGGGAGATGCTGTTGAATGCTGAGCTGAAATCCACAAACAGTAATGTATCTCTTTTAGTCAGTGAACCTGTGTTGGTTATCGCCTTATTTGATTTGTCGCTTTCTCCTTTTGAGAGAGTAGTTTTGTGTTGGTTTTCCTGTTTGAAAACATTGTAATAAATATCATTTTTGGTTTGCACCTGACCCTGACATCCGGTCCCGGTTTTATTTTAAACATTGTTGCTCCTCCTCCCCCTAAACATAACACTCCTCCTCTTCCAACTCTTCCTCCTTGAACTTGTGAACTTGTCCTCGTTGCCGTCCCCTGCCTGTCCCTCCTTCTCCCCTTGTTCTCTGTCCATTGTTGGCATCCATTGTTCAAAACAGGTAATCTGACCTTTGACCTTGAGGTCTACTGTCATTTGTTAGTGATCAGTTAAGAAACGGACAGACCCTACAGGGGGCGTAATCGATTTTCGCTGTTGTAGCTGTTTTCTGTCCAAAAACAGCGGCACTTTGTGTCAACATAGACCGTCTGGCGGGCCGCCATCTTGGTGAGGTCGGCTTAGCTCTAAGTTTCGTTTCTGTCGTCAGATTGAAGTAGAGAAGAAGAGATTGCTTTGGCGGAGGCGATCTTTATCGGCCTCTGCTAGCGACCTGTAGGAGCTAAACAGACATCCAGGATATGTACGGATTCGTCTTGTCGAGACCAACAGCCCTGTAGGATGTTCTGTTCTCAAGCTGTGGGCCTGTAAAGCATGGGAGTGCTTTTGTTCATATATATTGACTGATTTTATCAATACTTCAATGTTTTGGAAGCGTTATGTTATTTGGAACGTGTTTGTATGGAGAGAAATAGTGTTTTGAAGATAACTTCCAATAAAAGTGAACATATAAACACTTATATTAAACTTCCCACTTGGGAAGGAACAGCTCTCATTTCTAGAAATCTGGCCAAGTTTATTAGTGGACCAAATCCATGACAAGCATGAGTTGAGACCAGGTGGCAGAGTCGCAGTTTAACACACTTCTCTGCCCTTCTAATTCAGCAGTTACCCACCCAAAACACTACGCAGAGTCGCAGTCTAACACACTTCTCTGCTCCTCCATTTCAGGAGTTACTTAGTGAAAATCCTATAGTGACGGTGTCTGCCCCCCCGACCATTGAAATTATTTAAATCAAAGGTAAACAGAAGAGGAGCTGTACATAAAAACCTCATAAAAATTAAAACCACAAGAGCAATAGTGCAAACTAATAGGATAATTAAGTGTAGACATCAGATCTCTCTCTTCTAAAGGTGTACTAGTAAATGAACTAATATCAGATTATGATTTATTTTGTCTTACTGAAACCTGGCTGGGTGATGGAGAATATGTTAGCCTAAATGAATCCACCCCTCCCAGTCATATTAATACTCACATTCCTCGAGGCACAGGCCGAGGAGGTGGAGTTGCAGCTATCTTCGACTCTAGCCTATTAATCAGCTCTAAACCTAAACTAAACTATAACTCATTTGAAAGCCTTGTTCTTGGTCTTTCGCACCCAAGTTGGAAATCACTGCAACCAATTCTTTTCGTTATAGTGTACCGAGCACCTGGTCCATACTCTGAATTTGCAGAGTTTTTGTCAACTTTAGTCCTTAAAACGGACAAAGTTATTGTAGTAGTGGATTTTAATATTCATGTGGACGTTGAGAATGACAGCTTCAGTACTGCGTTTATCTCTCTCTTAGATTCCATTGGCTTCTCTCAGAGCGTTCATGAACCGACTCACTGTTTTAACCACACCCTCGACCTTGTTCTGGTATATGGTATTGAAATTGAACATTTAATAGTGTTCCCACAGAATCCCTCTTTGTCCGACCACTGTTTGATAACTTTTGAGTCTGTATTGCTGAACTACTCGCCATTGGGCAAAAATTTCTATACAAGATGTCTGTCTGATAGTGCTGTAGCTAAATTTAAGGATGCGATTTCATCAGCTCTAAATACATTATCTAGTCACAAAGTAACGGAGGACTCCTATGCTAATTTCAGTCCCTCCCACATTGATCATCTTGTTGATAGTGCTGCAGGCTCGCTGCGAATGACACTCGACTCTGTAGCCCCTCTAAAAAAGAAAATAATAAAACAAAGACGGTTAGCTCCATGGTATAATACTGAAACTCACAAATTAAAGCAAATATCGCGGAAACTTTGGGGTTCCACCAAACTGGAAAATTCTCGTTTCATTTGGCAAGATAGTCTTAAAACTTATAGGAAGGCCCTCCATAATGCCAGAGCAGCGTACTACTCGTCATTAATAGAGGAAAATAGGAACAACCCCAGGTTTCTTTTCAGCACTGTAGCCAGGCTGACAGAGAGTCACAGCTCTATTGAGCCAAGTATTCCCATAGCTCTCAGTAGTTACGACTTCATGAGCTTCTTTAATGATAAAATTCTAACTATTAGAAACAAAATTCACTATGACCTGCCCTCAACTGGCACCGATTTATCTCTAAACTCAGGAACCTTAGAAACAGCTGTAAAACCAGATATATGTTTAGACTGTTTTGGTTCCCTCAATCTTTACCAACTAACTTCAATAATTTCTTCATCTAAACCATCAACCTGCCTCTTAGACCCCATCCCGACTAGGCTGCTTAAAGATGTTTTACCCTTAGTCAGCACCTCTATACTA
>NC_060160.1:29784091-29792309 GCF_021292245.1 Micropterus dolomieu | reverse complement strand
CGCTCCCAGAATGCAGGGTTACTTGTGGTTCCTAGAGTCTCCAAAAGTAGACTAGGAGCCAGAGCGTTCAGCTATCAAGCTCCTCTCCTGTGGAACCAGGTTCCAGTTTGGGTTCAGGAGGCAGACACCATCTCCACATTTAAAAGTATGCTTAAGACTTTCCTCTTTGATAAAACTTATAGTTAGGGCTGGCTCAGGTGAGTCCTGAACCATCCCTTAGTTATGCTGCTATAGGCCTAGACTGCCGGGGGATTTCCCATGATGCACTGAGCTCCTCTCTCCTCTACTTTCTCTCCCTCTGTATGCAACCTCATCCCATTAATGCATGTTACTAACTCAACTACTGCCTATTGCCTCTGTCTCCTAGTGCTTGCTCTTGGTGGGAACTGTTGGGCTTCTGTAAATAGCATCATAGAGTACGGTCTAGACCTGCTCTTTTATGAAAAGCGCTGTGAGATAACTGTTGTTGTGATTTGGCGCTATATAAATAAAATTGAATTGAATATAAACAGTAAATATGGCCAAAACATGGACATTCGCCTGGTAAATCTTTGAAAGATTGTGTAATAAATGTTGCATATCAGTTTCTTGTCATCAAATTTACAGTTACAGTTGTATTCCAGGTGTATTAGAAGATATTCAGGTGCATTATAATCTACCTTATGATGGTTTTGATGGTTTATTGCATTAAAATATAGCTTTTTTCTTCCAGGCGAGAATAAAAATATCATATTTTTCTGTATTTCATCTCCATGTAGTCTGTAATGTTAAAATAAATACGTTAATGTACAATGATTTATATTCCTTAGCTTCTGACCTTTCAAAGGACACCAGAATTATGCATCTAGGCCTAATGGTTGAGGAGTTATTACTGATTTATTTTGGGAATGTTATTTTAGGCGTTTTTCCTGGAAATAGGTGCCAGGGTTCATGTTCAAGCAGTTAGTGTTTGCAAATGTGATGAGTGCCTGTGTGACCTGGTGAATAAGTGTAGAATTTTGATTGGTTGTGTTTTGAAAAGGAGCAAACAAGTCACTTCCTGTTAGATTTTTGTGTCTTAGGTAGAGGATTGTGTCTAGTGTTTTGAAAAAAAGTGTTTTATGCAATTGAAAAGTGAGTGAAAGGCTGAGAAATAGCTTTTGGTTTTGGAGATTTCAGGTGAGGTTTTGCTCTTTGAATGAGAAGTTTCAAAAATCGTGTGAAATGTAAAGATTTTGTGTGTAAGCAGTTGTTAAAAACTGTAAGCAACGGAGAAAAACTGTAACTGATGGTTTTTATCATGCCTGGTTTTAGGGTGTGTGGCAGCACCCCTACTTCCAGTGTCCATGACTGTACTTGTAAAATAAGATTAATTAATTAATTCTTTTATGTAGGCTCCTATATATCCAACTCCAATTTATGACACGTTAAACATGACAAAGATGTAAAGAAGTAAAACTGTTCCTGACCTAGGCCTCCATGACAACCCCTGGTTGTGTGACTGCCAGATCTCCATGGTGACGTCCTTGTCCATGTTGCTGGGGAGTCCTGTAGTTCTCATGGACCAGCAGCTGATATGCAGCAGGTCTCTGGGTCAGTCAGGAATGCTGCTGACCCAGGCTGAGCTGTCCCGCTGTATGAGGCCTTCAGTCCAGCCTGCAGCCACCAGAGTCATCTCTCCACTGGGCAGCAATGTAATCCTCCGCTGTGATGCAACCGGCTATCCAACACCAACCCTGACCTGGATCAAAACCTCAGCCTACACTGGTAAGCAATCCAGAGTCACTATCAAGTGATGAAGTGATTTTACTAACATCTGAGCATCATGTTGTTGTTGTTCTCTTTACAGATTGTTGCCAAGAAGACATCCTTGAGAACTCTGACCAGCTACCAATGAATTTGGAGAGCTGTAAGTGGTGCTCTCATATCTTTTAAGTTAAATTGTTATAGCATACAGGGTTCATGTGACCAATATTTTACCACCAGTGTTTCTCCTGGATTTTTCCCCAGCCATTTTTGTACCCATGGCCAAGGTGCTCTGTGGGCTCCCTCGCACAGCAAGGTGTTTATGGTCAAAATCATGTTAGGAAAATAAATCAAAACCAGAACAATTGTCAAACAATCATTGCATACATTCCAGATGTAATTTTAATATATAAGCAGCACCAATTATGTTGTAGTAATGTCACAGTCTTCCAAAGTCAGAAAAATTCTCAAGCGCCTCCTTGCTCACACATGGAGCAGAAGGGAAGCATTTCTATCATAATAACATAGGACATTTGACTTTGAGTACATAAACACCATATAAAGGACCAGCAAAATCTAGTTAAGCTAGCTGAACAATGTTTATTTTTAGGAAATGTCTGATGAGCTTGCTGTTGTTCCCCTGCCTCCGTTACCTACAACCTGCCTACGTAACACGTACTACAGATCTGCTGCGCGCGGCCACACGTGCGAGAGGACAACAAAGAGCAGCAGCTGCTGTGCCATTCATCATAAACTTTGGCTTTAAAATTTCACACAACAAGACCCAAACAAAGACGCGCTGAACGCAAATATGTTAGTAACCTGTGGTTAGTAAACATGTTTAGCTCAGCATTGTGTTATGAAAAGATATATGAGCGTTTGTTTGCTTGCCAAACTTGTGGTGGTCGATTAACGTAATCATTTACATCTCGCTGGCTGCCATCAGCGTTAATTATTAGCTGCAAACAGGCTCCAGGTTTATCATGTAACATTACAGTTTTATTTAGTTAATGTTAAACTGGTCTGAGAGTCTGAGGAATGTGTTGACTTACAGTAGATAATAAGCTTGCATTGCATTGCACATTACATGGTTGTGCTCTGTAAATGAAAAACAGGTTACAGTTACAGAATCCCTTATAGCAAAGTCAGTTTAAGACTTGACTTGGACTCTAGCTCAGTGACTTGAGAGTTGACTTGGACACTAGCTCAGTGACTTGAGACTTGACTTGGACTCTAGCTCAAAGACTTGTGAGCATCTCTGGAAGGTTAATCGTAGTTAAGAGTAGTATTTAAGTATTTTGCCTTGGTGTGCCATAACAATAAACATAGTAAGTAGAAAATATAAAGATAAAGCAAGTACTGCAAGTCAAGAAACATAAAAGGGTAACTGACAATAAGACATTACCTATTTAAACATTATAAAAAAATAAAATAAAAAATATGCAGAATATTACTGTTGATTTATGCATGGATGAGCAAAATATTTACCAAGGAATGTGCAAACGTTCACAGTATGAAGTAGGGGTGTGGAAAATAATTGAGTCTTAGATGCATCGCAATGTGGACTTGATTGATGATTCTGAATCGATTCACAAATGTCAACTTGACTTTCACATAATCAAAAAAACGTTAATGATTTTCACCCGCACACTGTGCAGCACGGTAGCGCTTAGCTAGCGTCCTCTCCTCATTCTTCAAAGGATGTCTATGTGACAGGAGACGGTAGGTGACGTTGAAAGCGAGTGGAGCAAAGGAAAACATGAGCGCTAGGTTCCAGTCTGGCATGTACAGTGTAGGTCATATCCGTTAATTAAAGTCAGACTGCGGTCTGGAAGCTGAGCACGGTGTTTTTTGGATGCTAGTTAGTTTGTTTGTTGCCATTCATCCACATATCGAGGACACAAATAAAAGAAATGCTGTTTCTCAAGGCCCATGGTGCTCAATCCAATAATACAATTAACTTACTGGACAGGACACAAACATGCTACTACAGTAGACGAGACAAAAAAACCCCAGCAGATATTTAGGTGGAGTGAACATGTTGTGGCTGGAGCATTGTAAAGTGCGTAGTTCAATCCATTTTTGAATCTATACTAATAATAGCAGCATCAGAAATGAAAATAGCAGCAACAAAGGTCAGTAATAACGCTGTAATAATGTAATAATACTATGTATGATGTACTATGTTAGCTACATTTATATGAAGTAACATTAAATAGCTGCATACCTACTAAATTGGATTGTTATGAATACTTTGCATTAAAAGTACCAAGTAGTCACACAGTGGAAAAGATAAATCTTTATCCTATTAGTTTTACAATCGCATCGAAGCCCTCATAATCGTAATGAGGTGCCTAGAAATTCCTACCCCTAGAGGTGACGCATTGTGATGCATCGTGATGCATCAAGATATCAAATCGTACAAGTATCTACATGTGCAAGATAGTAGTACAGATATATCTTTAATAACAAGTCCTAATTGTTTCATTCTCTGATTCAACCCACAACCATCAGGGTATCTTACGTAGGTCTCCACAGAACTACTGTCAACATGGCCACAGGTCATTACAGTTTTTCTCAATTGCTTAAACACATTTCTTGAAATTATGCCTCTTTTTCTCGAAACTCTAAAACAACTTCTCACCCAATTCCCCAAACATCCTATTTTCAGGTCAAAATGAAGCTCTCCACTCAAAATCTTTCAATCTTGCTGAAAAACCAAACTTTGCCCTCAGACATAACACACAAGCCCGAAAACACACACACTACAACAGTCTGACACACTGGTGAGATCAATTCAAGACAATACTACAAAAACTGGTCATTAATAATGTTGCGTGTGGTTCTCCCCCTCAAAAACCTTTTCACATGATGAACACAACAAAAGAAATAACAAATGTACATTTGCACACGTTTTATTCCTTAGTGTGCTGTACAGTACAACACGCCAAACAACAGATTATTCTGCCCCAGCATCCTGTCTTTGGTCTGGGACACGCCAGAGATTCTCCTTCTCCACCTCTTGCCCTTCCTCCTCCTCTCTGGTGTCCTACACCTCTTCCTCTCTGGCCCTTTTATCTATTGAAGCTTCTGATTGGTGTGTTATTACAGTCCCCTCCAAAAGTATTGGAATGGTAAGGCAAATTCCTTTGTTTTTGTTGTTCACTGAAGACATTTGGGTTTAAGATCAAAAGATGAGTATGAAGAGTTCAGAATTTCAGCTTTCATTTCCTGGTATTCACATCTAGATGTGTTAAACAACTCAGGACATATCACCGTTTATATTAGACCACAGCATTCTTAGGTGAGCAAAAGTAATGGAACAAATAATCTTAAGGTAAATAACATTTACAGTTTTTCGATTGTTTACACACATTTTCTGAAAGAATGCGTCATTCTCAGAACTCTACAAACAAATCAAAAAACACACAATGCGCAAACCCCCTCAATTCTCCTGCAAAATGAAACTTTACATTCAAAACAATGTTATTTCTTCTCAAAATGGTATTTTGTTTTCATATGACACACAAACCATCATAAGAATAGACATTCATAAGAACCAGTTGAACACTGATGTGCTCAATGTAAAACACTATGATGAATGGAAAACACTTCTTCTCCATTCATCATAATGACTTAGGCCTTTTTTTTGTTTCAGTGTTACACTTACTACAGACAGTACATACATAAGTGTGTTGTAAAATATTTGAGAATATTGTTTTTATACTCAGAACACACAAATACACTTTATTTGTCCCACAAAAACAATGTACACAGTGTACATTCCATTCCCAACCAACACAAAGTTGCACATACACTACATACAAAAACAGAAGAATTTACTGTACACAGTTACAGTAAAAAAAACAAACTATGCTGCATCCTCTCTTCTGTTGCGGTCTGGCCACAGCACCTCATCCACATCACTAGCAATGTTTTCCCTGGCCAAGCAGCGTGGGAAATATCGCCTAGCATGGCGATTCCAGCCATGAAAAGCATCAGCTGCTATATCTCCACATGCATCCTCCATAGCTTGGAGAAGAGGTATACGCGTTTGTGGATTTCGGTCATACACTTTCCATCTCCAGGCAGAAAAAAATTCCTCAATAGGATTGAGGAATGGAGAATATGGAGGGAGATAAACAACTAAAAAGCGTGGGTGGGCAGTGAACCAGTTACGAACCAGAGCAGCCCTGTGGAAACTTACGTTGTCCCAAATGAGAACGTACCTGAGCTGCTCTGGGCCATCTACCTGATCTGGTGGAATGAGTGTGTTGTGTAGGGTGTCCAGGAATGTGATCAGATGGGCGGTGTTGTAGGGGCCAAGGGTAGTTGTGGGTAATCGCTGCACACATTGTGATGTTCCCTCCGCACTGGCCAGGGACTTCAACAATGGCACGCTGGCCGATGACATTCCTTCCCCTCTTTCGTCTTTTTGTGAGGTTGAACCCAACCTCATCAATGAAGATGAACTGGTGCTCCACTGCAGCCACCTCTAGCTCAAGGACTCTCTGAAACACACATGACAGTATCAGAAATGGACATGGAGTGGTCACTATTGTGAAGCACAATCATTATGATTACAATATTGAAATATGTATAATTTACTGTATACAGTGTTGAGTGTATGCATCAATTGTGGGACTCACTTGCACATAGTTATATCGCAATTCTTTGACTCTTTCTGAATTGCGTTCAAATGGCACCCTGTAGACCTGCTTCATCCTGAGATGATTTCTGCGCAAGACACGGTCCAGTGTTGATAAGCTTACCCTAGCAATATTTTGAAATATGTCATTGTTTTCTATTCTTTTTCTTTGTATTTGCTGTAATGTTATGGCGTTGTTTTCTAGGACCATGTTTATGATTTCAGTTTCCTGTTCAGGAGACTGAAGACATTCCTGACCACCTTGTGTTGGTAATCTTTCAGTTCTGACAAACAAATAGTAAAATACTGTAAATACAAAGTAGGTATACATTTCCTAAATACTTGAAACATACTTTACAGTATTTTTACAGTCCTACAGAACAGTCCACAGGCAATACTGTACTACTGTACTCATTGAGTACTGTATTGATATGCAGTACTGCAATTTGCTAGTGAGAGTAGATTTCTTACCTATTCTCATTTCGGAAAGTCCGGATGATGGATACTACAGTATACCTGCTCAGATTTGGCTGTACTCTTTGCCCAGCCTCCCTCATTGTTAGACCATGGTTGACCACATGAGCAACCAAAGTGACTCGGATCTCATCAGAGATTACGGTCCTTGGCCTTCCTCGTCCTCGTCCTCGTCCTCGTCGTCGTCGTCGTCATCGTGGGGGGTTGGTGAATGAGTTACATGTTGTGGTCATTGTGTCTCAAGTACCAGAATTTGTGTGTAAACAATTGAG
Source organism: Micropterus dolomieu (assembly GCF_021292245.1). NCBI lineage: Eukaryota > Metazoa > Chordata > Actinopteri > Centrarchiformes > Centrarchidae > Micropterus > Micropterus dolomieu. The sequence goes on along the minus strand of NC_060160.1, from coordinate 29,785,190 downwards.
AAAAACTGTAATGCTAATTTTCCAATACTGTATTCCTGAAATAACCAAGATTGTTGCAACCTGTTTCGAATTTCTGAAGGTTCAAATTATGGATGCCACTGTAAAGCGACTCAAATGTGGCTGGATTCTCAGTCCAGCTTCTCTCATGGTCAACCTGTCACATGATCAATAAGTGTGGCCCTGATCTCATCAGTGATGGCTCTCCTTCCTTCTCTTCTTTGCCCTCGTCCTCTTCCTCCTTCTCTTCTTCCTTGAACTTGTCCTCGTTGTCGTCCCCTGCCTCTCCCTCCTACTCCCCTTGCTCTCTGTTCATTGTTGGGATCCATTGTTCAAAACAGGTAATCTGACCTTTGACCTATTTATAGGTCTACTGTATACTAAAGCAGTGATTGGTTAGTGATCAGTTAAGCAGTTAGTGTTTGCATATGTGAGGAGTGGCTGTGTGACCTGGTGAATAAGTGTAGCATTTTGATTGGTTGTGTTTGGAAAAGGCAAGCAAGTCACTTCCTGTTAGATTTTTGTGTCTTAGGTAGAGAATTGTGTCTAGTGTTTTGAAAAAAGTGTTTTATGCAACTGAAAACCGAGTTCAATTCAATTTCAATTCAATTTTATTTATATAGCGCCAAATCACAACAACAGTTATCTCACAGCGCTTTTCATAAAAGAGCAGGTCTAGACCGTACTCTGTGATGATATTTACAGAAGCCCAACAGTTCCCACCAAGAGCAGCACTAGGAGACAGAGGCAAGGAAAAACTTCCTTTTAAGAGGCAGAAACCTCGAGCAGAACCATGGCTCAGGGTGGGCGGCCATCTGCCTCGACCGGTTGGGGTGAAGGACAGAGAGAGAGAGAGAAAGAGAGAGAGAGAGAGAGAGAAAGAGAGAGAGAGAGAGAAAGAGAGAGAGAGAGAGAGAGAGAGAGAGAGAGAGAGAGAGAGAGGGATGTAAGGAGAGAGAGAGAGGGGAGGGAGGCAGCCTACACAATATACACACAGAGGTACAGACAGTGAAGGTAATGTTGCTATAAACTAAATGAAAAATGGTACAGATATTTATAATAGTGTTAATGGTAACCATCGTAATGTTAATGATTATAATAA
>NC_060160.1:29777881-29783991 GCF_021292245.1 Micropterus dolomieu | reverse complement strand
ATCATTAAAGAAGCTCATGAAATCGTAACTACTGAGAGCTATGGGAATACTTGGCTCAATAGAGCTGTGACTCTCTGTCAGCCTGGCTACAGTGCTGAAAAGAAACCTGGGGTTGTTCCTATTTTCCTCTATTAATGACGAGTAGTACGCTGCTCTGGCATTACGGAGGGCCTTCATATAAGTTTTAAGACTATCTTGCCAAATTAAACGAGAATTTTCCACTTTGGTGGAACGCCAATTCCTCTCAAGTTTCCGTGATATTTGCTTTAATTTGCGAGTTTCAGTATTATACCATGGAGCTAACCGTCTTTGTTTTAGTATTTTCTTTTTTAGAGGGGCTACAAGTGTACGAGTGAAAGGTTTTAATGCATTTCTCCGTAAATTGGCAGACAAAATGTTTCTGTCCACTTCTGAATTCATTCTGCTGCTACCATCATCAGTTCCATCATCAATAAATATTAATGAGCCTGTTCCAGAAGCAGCCATGCACGCCCAAGCCATGACATTACCTCCACCATGCTTCACAGATGAGCTTGTATGCTTCGGGTCAGAAGCAGTTCCTTTCTTTCTCCACACTTTGGCCTTTCCATCACTTTGGTAGAGATTAATCTTGGTCTCATCAGCTCTCTGGTCTTCATGTTGGTTTATCCTCTTTAACAGGAAATGCACTCTCATACTCTGAGTATGTTGAGCCTGATGGAAGCGCGTGCGTGGGGATGAAAAAAAGCCTCATCAATGGAGCTCCGATTCACCATGGTAACGGGTAAATAAAGGCACAGCCTCCATTTTAATCGGGTGGAGCTAGAAATATGAATGCATGCCAATGCGGACCATGATTGGCTCTAAAACACAGGAGTGGAGGAGCAATACATTAACAATATTACATTTTATACAGCGTTGCTAATTCATCATTTACCAGACTGGAATTTCCTTAATGACTGATAAAGTGCTGGAATTCTCCTGCAGCTGGAACCTGACGGGTGCAATAACTGAAGATCAAAATATTAATGGAACAGATTAGACACAGATTAGGTTACTCATGGACCTGTGATTGTAAGTGACAGTCCGACTCAGTAGGCCTATTAATTATGTTTTTGTAAAGTAAAATGTTTCAGAATCAGAAATACTTTATTTGTCTAGGTTCAAACTGACTGTGAAGTTTAAGCATCTATTTTACATTAATAAAATCTTGCTCATTTCGTATTTTATGAAATGCTGTCAAAACACATTCAGACTATCAGCAGATAATGAAAAACTCACTTTTAAACTACATGTATTTGTTTCAGCTGCACCACAGTCATCCCCACGCAGAAATATTCACATCATATCCAGCTGATAACTACGATAGGAATGTTCAATCTGTGCGACTACAATATGAAAAGTTACTGTTCATTGATCAGTTTTAAACAGATTAGTTTAAACAGTAACCTACACTGCAGCACTGTAGCACACAGTAAGTGTTTTTGTGCAACTGTTGCCAACCTGAAAGCTGCCTTAATGTCCACAGAGTCACTGTGTTTTAAAGTTATAGATTTTATTCTGTGCTGAGAATAAATTTACGATTTCCAAAGAAAACTCTCTGTCCAAGCATCGATGACAGATTGAGAAAAAACTAACAGCCTATTTAACCGTGATTTCGATGTTTCTGAAGACGTAATAGCGTTCGAATATGTGATTTGATATCGACAGTATGAATGAGGAAATGTCAGACAGCTGCTTCAGGCTCCGCAGGAGGAGTCAGAGAGAAACTCAACGTTGAATTAAACCTCCTCTCGAGCAGGTTAGACTCACAGTGTAAGTTGCCGGGGTTACAGACCTAGAATTTATCTTATCTCACTCTCTGAAACTGAAAACCCAGAGTTTCCCTCATCTCGGGCTCAACTTACTCAGAGTTTTCACTAAACCCGCTTTCTGAAACAGGGCCCTGGGCAACAAGACACATCTGTCAGTCACATGTTCCAATACTTTAGCTCACTTGAAAAATGGGTGGGTTCAAACAAACGGTGATATGTCCTAAGTTGTTTAACACAGATGTGAATACCAGGAAATAAGAGCTGAAATTCTGAACTCTTGTCTCATACTCATCTTTTGATTTAAATGTCTTCAGTGAACAACAAAAACAAAGGAATTTGCCTTACCGTTCCAATACTTTTGGAGGGGACTGTATGACTGTTTGTGTTTCCAGTTGTGTGCTAAGTGAGCTCACCCTGTGCTGATTGAGTGAACAATAATGAATGTCAATGCTTTCTCAATGACCACATGCACTGTATAAATTATCTAGGTGGTTCAACTTAAGTTCAATTGCTGCCTTAAAAATGTGAATAAACTCAACTTTAAGAAAAGCTTTGTTTCAACCCATGATGTTACGTTATACAATTTGTTTAATTAATGATAATTTGTTGTTTGAACTTAATACTGTGAGTTAAAACAACTATCTATATTACATTGTCCATTCAAGGAAACTTGCTTTCACGTGTCTAACAAACATACAATTCTACACCCCTTCAACTCACATTTTTAAGTTTAGATAACTCAACTTCAAGATTGCCTTTGTTTCAACTCGTAAATTTAAGTTCATAAAGTGTATATAACTACAGTGTTCTAGTTGTCCCAATGTTGTGCACTAGTCTTGTTTACCACAGAAGTGTCTATATTTTGATTTGAATACATGACTTATCTGCAGTGTATAATTAGCAGGGGTGAGCAAGAACACCAAATTTTCTGTATCTGTGCTCAGAATGGGTGGGGCTTAATCTATAAGTGGGTGGTATTAACTGGAAGTTATTTAAGCCTGAAATTTCTATCAGAACTTTCTATATTTATTAGAAAACCATTTACAGAACAGCCTCAGAATTGAGCTTCAGAGAATAGTAATTGATTTTTTTATATTCATATATTTATAGTTTATAACAAAACAGATATTGACACATTTTACTCTGATGATACTCATAGAAAGTATCTGTATCTGTATCTTGCTAAACCCTAATAATTAGTTGATTATGTATATGTTTTTCTCAAACTCAGAAGACGCAGCACCTAGGCAATCCTCATACTCTCGCCTTTTTTTTCAACTGATAACTTACATACGTAAGTTCAATCAACACCACAAAAGTGTCAAATAGTCAACACAATGAATTAATGCAAGTTTAACTTTCTAAAACTCATACAGTTGAGTTCAAAATCCAAAACTTAGCTGAGCTATTTGAGTTAAAAAGAAGAAGTAAGTTGACATGACTAAATGGGTCTATGATTCTTTTCAGTGTGGTGTAGGCAATGAGAAATGGGATTTGTGTGTAGACTTTAGGGAAATGGGTGTGCTTTTTGAAAAATGGAGTTAAGGTTTAGAAATTATAGTTTAAAAGCCTGCTTATAGTGTTTAAGCAATTGAGAAAAACTGTAAACCTGAACATTTATCTTTTTGTTTTTAAAATTTTATGATTCTGGAGACAATTAAAGGTGTATAAGAAGAACTCTACATCTCTTATAGGGATGTGAACTGTTAAGTTAGCTGACTAGTTAGTTTAGGGGTGTTAGATTAAAACATGATGATATTTCTCCTCAGGTTAAAAGTTGTCTTGCGAGATTCACAAAATTAACATTTTTTACAGATTTTGCTGGTCCTTTATATGATTCAAGTGTATCAAAGCAAACAACGTGATTGGTCAGTTGCAGTGATGATCCTGGAGCAACATGATGATGTTGTAGGAACAACACCAACACAGCAATGACAAATCATGTATCTCTATGGTGTCTGCCCTCATAAGGCTCATATTATGCAAGGCAAGGCAGTTTATTTGTAGAGCACATTTCAAAATGCTTTACATAAAACAAAAGCAACACAGGGCAATATAAACTACAATGTATTAAAATACAATTAAAAAGAGTTAAATAGAAAATTAAAGGGGTAATATGTAGTTTTCAGCTGCCACTAGCGGTGCAGTTTTAAGATTGCAACTAGGTGTGTGCTCGTATCCGAAACACAACCACTTTCATGCAGAGATCCCACAATCAATGCAGAAACAAGCCAACTGTGGCTTTTCACACAGATATGTTCAGGCTCTGTTAATGCAACGTTCAAGCAAGCCGGTTTATTGGCATAATACTCCCAGAAACAAAGGCAGTGTGACAACAGCTATAGACAGACAGGGAGACGGCTTCATACAACATGCTAGAAACTCAGGTAAACTCACAATGCAACGTTACCGTAATATTTTTATCAGCTTGAGCTTGAACTTATCCATGCTCGTTACTGCATTAAGCCGACGTTATACATCGTCATTAGCTCGCCTGCTGCTTTTCATTAACTAACATTACTATTTGTGTATCTTTCACCAGAGGCTCAGCAATGTCAACACAGCAAAATATTTTGGATGATACAGATGAGATTGGTGTCACACTTGATATTTTTATACGTTTTTATCCTGCCGTTATTTTGCATTATTGTATTATTATAGGGGTCACATAAGTGACAGCGACTGAGATGGTGGAGAAGCTGTACCTGAGTATCGGTAAAACGTCAGTAAATCTAAGTTGAATGTTACGAAGAAAACAGTTGTAGATCTGTGCTAAAGTAGCTGACTTCTCCTGCCTTGCATCAAGGCTAGTATAAACAAATCGCTCTACATTTGCTTTGTACCGTTACATCATTTCTTGCAGGATAAATCAACAATTTGACATAATACCGGTGGTACATAGAAGAGTAATGTGGATCGCATTAGCTGGTGAAGTAATGTGGAAAGCCATAATGTTACATATTATATATTGCACCGGAGAATGTGAGCAACTGCTTGGCATTAGCCAGTGAGCTAACGTGACTCTCTCTGTGACTCCAGGCTTTCTGATATTCACTGTTTTCACCCAACATCCTTTGAATCTCCTTTGGCCTGACAGGCTTCAAAACATAATCCTTTATTGTTGTTTTTTGTCTTTACTTGGAGTTTATGTTGCAGTCTGTGTTGTGCTGGGAGCTGGTTGTTTTATAGTGTTAGTGGACCGCATGTCGTTAGCTGCGGTGTTGTTGCTGTAGTTGGAGAGAGGCTCGGGAGCACGCAGCTACATCCCAACCCGGTGCCTTCACATTAAAGCAGAATAGTGCCTGTTCCAAGCAACAGAGAAAACAGGTGTGTGCTTAATTTCGACAGCCAGTGAGGTTAGAGCCTATTGACAATAAGACAGTAAAAATTGAAAGTGATTAAAAGTGATTTCACTGAAAAACTACATATAACCCCTTTAAAACAAGATAAACAGGACAGTAAAAGTTTTAGTGCAGTGTAGGATATTAATCAAAAGCCTCAAACTTGAATTTAATAAAAGGCAGTGGCAAACCAAAAAGACTCGATTTAAAAGAACGAGAGTTTCAGCAAACCAGTTAAAGTAGCAGAAGATCAGAAATTTATTTTGGACCTAAATCATTCAGTGTTTTATAAACCAACAGCAGTATTTCAAAATCTGTTCCCCTTCGAGGGAACTCGAACTGCGTCGGTTACGACACTATGGGAACGCCTCTAGGCGAAGCAGGTCTGAACGTGAATGAAATCACTCCAATCCTATTGGCTTGTTGCTAGAACGGTAAGGTGTGACGGAATAACCGGAGGAGTATAAAGCACACCTGTACACACTCATCATTAGCTTTTTTCTATTCAGCAGGCGCTCTGTATGTTGTTTGAAGAAAGCTCCAGTCCTACAAGCAGTGTGTCTTACCTGAAGAAGAAGTCTACCAGCATGTCCGGCAATCAGATGTACAGAAGGTGTGTTTTTTTTCTTGCCCTCGGTACATCACGGATGGAGAGTCTCATGAGATGTGTGTCTCATGTTTGGGGATGGAGCACGTCTCTCGCAACGGGCGCAGGCAGCTCTCGAGGGGGCTGCCTGCGCCCGTTGCGAAGCCATTTCCGTGCGGGTACTGAGGTACAGCATGGCTCTCTTTTCCGAGGATGGCCGGATGTGTTTTCCCCGTGGGGCGGGCCCTGCGGCCGCTGTTGCGGCCCGGCGGCTTCACTCATGGGGTTCACAGCGTGATCTGTCGGAGGATTTCGGGACGGCTGAGGCTTTTTCCCGACCTTCATCCGCTGGCTCCGACGCTTCCTTTCCTCGTTCGGGAGCCCGTTCTC
>NC_060160.1:29776046-29777861 GCF_021292245.1 Micropterus dolomieu | reverse complement strand
GAGAGTTATTAAGTTATTCTGTCTAATCGAATTGCTCTTGGAGACAGACAGCCTTGCGTGTGCTCTCATTGTGGGCTAAACGCTTTTAGCAACACATCGGTCGTCTCAGCATGCTTCTTCCGAGCAGCTCACCAACAGAGAAATGTGAGGTGTTTGTGAAACATCATTTCAAGCATCAAATCATCAACTATAGCTATAGACTCAGATGTGAGGTCACAGTTTGGTGTGTAAGAAGATCTTACAGGAACTAGTTCAAAGGTTCTTTTAACCAGAGCAGAACTTTGGCTCTTTGCTGTGTAGTGTTCTGTGATTCTGTCCTCTGTCAGCCCACTCTGGGTGGACTTACATCCCCAAATCCATCCATTTCCAGCCCACTTGGCTTCACTTGTCATGTGCAAATGCCCTCCGTGGAACAGCTGACGTCAGAGAAGTAGAAAAAGAAGCGTGATCTGTCGGAGGATTTCGGGACGACTGAGGCTTTTTCCCGACCTTCATCCGCTGGCTCCGACGCTTCCTTTCCTCGTTCGGGAGCCCGTTCTCGGCTTCTCCCGCTCGCGGTTTGGATCCGGAGACGCTGCAGCAATCCGACTCCGAGGAGGCGGACGTGCTCAGCGTAGTGGACGATGACTTCCGGGTGTCGGGGCGGCGTCATCTGGCGGTGCCCGACTATGACGTGCTGCTGGAGGTGGTGACTAGAGCCGTGGCTAAGCTCAACATCAACTGGCCACAGGAGGAGAAGACACCACAGGCTAGTGGTAAGCTTGATGAAAGGTTTCTTAAGCACCACGCACCACCTCCACGCCAGTCTCTGCAATTCTTTCCTGATTTACATGATGAACTGAGTAATAATGGGGCAGACCCTTCTCTACATGGCTTTCCACACCCCGATCACTGAACTACAGTAATGTGATGGGGGTTAGGGACCGTGGTTATGGGAGGATGCCTCGGGTGGAGGATGCGCTTGCGAGCTTCTGCGAGCAGTCAGGCGGCGTTCAGACTCACTCACCGTGGATCTTCGGCGGCTCTCCCCTGCCGTTATGGGGCTTCAGGGGTCCACCAGAAGATCACACGAGACACCGACCACCAGCCCCGAGGGGTTGGTTCCGTTGGCAGACTTTGCAGAGGCTTGGCGGAGCCTGACGAACATTTCTCCGTGGGTCCTGCGCACTGCCATACATGGGTTTCGACTACAGTTCAAAACCCGCCCTCCAAAATTTAACGGGGTGGTTTGGGCTGTGGTCCGCCCGGAGCAAGGTCCGGTGTTGGGACAGGAAGTTCGTACTCTGCTGAGGAAAGGGGCCGTGGAACGTGTCTCCCCCCCAGACAGAGACGCCGGTTCTACAGCCGGTACTTCATAGTCCCCAAGAAGGACAGAGGGCTGCGCCCTATTTTGGATCTGCAGGTTCTAACCGGTCTCTGAGGAGGTTCAAGATGCTCATCATCCCCGCCATCGTGACGCACATCCAATCTGAGGATTGGTTCGTCACGATAGATCTAAAGGATGCCTATTTCCACGTCTCCATCCGTCCTTCTCACAGGAAGTTCCTGAGGTTTGCCTTCGGGGGTGTGGCTTACCAGTATCGGGTTCTTCCATTCGGCCTGGCACTTCCCCTCGCACATTCACCAAGTGTATGGATGCAGCACTGGCCCCGCTGAGGCTCCAGGGCATCCGGATTCTCAACTACATCGACGACTGGCTCATCCTAGCCCAGTCTCGAGAGTTGGCGGTTCGGCATCGAGATGTCATTCTGGCTCATCTGCGGCGTTTAGGGCTGAGGCTCAACGCAAAGAAGAGTGTGCTGGCGCCCACCCAAC